>NC_079904.1:24304090-24357187 GCF_024868665.1 Triplophysa rosa
CCGCCCCCACCCCCCCCCCCCCCCGGTCAGGCAAACAGTGCAAAACAATATCCAAACGGTGACGCAAGAACATCTCTCACTTCACAAAATCAGGAGGACCGACAGAGAGAATTCCTGCAGTTCTGGGGGTGAAATAAAGTGTACCTAATAAAGTGGCCGTGACGCATAATATGTGCTTCTAACGTTGTGCTACATTTGTCATGAAATTCCCTCTCCTCGTATGTGCTCCCGCAGTCGTATTCAAAGTCGAGATATTTCAGACTCACAGACTCCATACGTGTAAAATCATTTTCACTCACACACAACACTGATGTCTTGTGGACATGAATAAACTCACTGTAGAATATCAATAGCTTTCCTGTCTTTTTACTGCCGTGAGGTTAGAATGAATCAGGCCAAAACAAACAATCATCCTCTGTATCATTTCATGATTCTTACTTTTTGTCATGGCTCTGCTTCATTTAGTCATGTTTTTCTTGGTCCTGTAGCAGAGCCATGACAAAGCCTTTGGTTATGTGTGGAGAGAAACATATCATTGTCCTTTTGACAATAATATACGTTCTCTCCAGTGTCTCTTCTCTGTTCCCGCCATCTCGTTTCCTCGTTATCTTTCCCTGAGTGTTTTATTACCCACACCTGCCCCGTGTCGTTATCCTTTGTCTGTCTTCCCTATATATACCCTCTTGTTTCTTTGTCCTGTGCTTGTGGATTGTACCGTGTATTGTATTCATGTCTGTTCTTCTTGATTCCGTGCCTAGTGCTGTGTGTTCCTGTTCCGTGAGTTTAGTGTCTGTTAGTTTATTGTAGTTTTCCAGTGTGGTCCTTAGTCTTTGTATTTTAGGTTAGTGAGTTTATGTGCCTGTTTAGTTCCTCCATTTATTATCGTGTTTTGTTCCCCACTGTGGGTTTTTGCTTTGCGTGTTTTGTGTAAAAATAAATATTTCTTGTTAACCCCTTACTGCCTGCCTGCATTTGGGTTCTTCACACCACAATTCGTGACACTTTTATTCTATTTACCTTTTTGTTTGTGTCATTTAATTGTAATCGTTTGTATGTTTGCTGAAGTACAGTACGCTGTATTTTTGAAAGTGAATGTTTTTCTTGTGATTTTGGTTTCAGTTATGGCTGACTTTCCATCAGCTGAACATTGGTGGATTGCTCTTGGTAAGATCTCTTCACTAATAATTATTTTAGTCTGATGTTTTAACAAAAATTAAGATCATTGACCATTTTTATTTATTTTAAAATTGATGTTTTCATAATGTAATTTATAAAACGGTAAGTTTCAGTCCTCGAATCTGATTGTTCCACAGCTATGACCACTTCACCTATCAACTCACCTAAAAAAATCACTATGATATATGTAAGGGATAATCCACAGCTAGCCGTGCGTTAAAGGGTTTTAATGCATGACGTGGAGGCCAAGAGCCACCTGACGCGAAGCGGAATCCTTTAACGCACGGCTAGCTGTGGATTATCCCGCTTATACCATGGTCATTTGCCAAGTTCAATCTTTTATTGATGTTTACAGTGACATTTTACAGCAAACGGGTGAAAATGACAGTGATTTTGTCAGTTAAATTTTAAATGTAATCAAACTGACTGGAGCTACCGGTGCGTTAAAGGCTTTTAATGCACACCTTCCAGCCAATCAGAATCCAGTATTCAAACAGACCATGGTATAAATGAATAATATATGAACTGTCCCTTTAATAGTTTGTCTTTATTTTAACCTACACACGTTTACAATGCCATAAAAGAACATTTTTGGCTGAATGGTTCCATAAAGATCCTTTAAAGGAATAGTTCACCCCAAAATGAAAATTCTGTCATCATTTAATTGCCCTGTTGTGAGTAAGTGTGAGTACATTTTATACCTGTGTGATTTTCTTTCTTCTGCAAAAGTAGATATTTGGAGAAATGTTGGTAACCGTTGGTCCCCATTGACTTCTAATGTATGGGGACACAAAACCAATGCAATTCAATGGAGACCGACGCTTTTCTGTTACCAATGTTCTTCAAAATATCTTCTGTTGTGTTCTTCAGAAGAAACTCATACAGGTTTAATATCACAAGTGGGCTCTTAAATAATGACAGAATGTTGGAATTTTAAAGGTGAATTACATCCAAAGACTTCACAAAATGTTCTCTGAAAGGGGTTCTTTAAACTACTGTGTATAAAAAGAAATGGTTCTTGTATGGCAGCACTGTGAAAAACCTTTTGTAGCACCTATTTTAGGAGTGTTTTATCTTTATGTAAAGTCATTGTTTAATGTAAAAGCCACATGCCACATTTCATTAGGATACAGCAATGCCTTAGAAGCAGGGGTGTAGCCAAAACTTTTTTTTAGAGGTGGCCAGGTAAGATCCAGTGATTTTATTAGGGTGACCAAAAAATCCTTATAGACAGAAATTCTTTAACTTCTACTGTAATTTACACCAATTCTTCATTACACATAGTTTGCTGGTCAAAAACATGCACAAAGAACGTAAAGTAAACTATTTATTTGCAATGCTTTCATGTGGTAACAGTATTTTAAAATAATTTGCTAGCTATCATTTGCAGTAAGTTAGCATTTTTTATAGAAAATAAACATTGCAGTACCCCAACTTAAACTTTTCGCGAAAATGTCATTAATGAATGTAATCCAGTTTAAAAAGACTGATTTTACTCACCTGATCCTTCTGCTCGCGATGAACTTCTATGGTACACAGACAGTACACTGTCACGATTAGCTGCTTTTCAGCTATAGCGCTCAGACTGTTTGCGTCAGTGCGTCAGCGTATGACATCATATACTTTCAGTGCATACGCTAAATGATCTGTGCAGCACTCCGTAAACTCTGACACACATCTTAAAACTGCTTCGCACAACAGAGGTGGCCAGATAGGTGGCCATCCATCATTCAGGGGTAGCCATGGCCACCCATGGCCACCATGTAGCTACGCCCCTGCTTAGAAGAACCATTCAGTTTTAAAGAACCATCTCTTTTGCACGTTTAATAATCTGAAGAACCTTTTTCGTTCAGATGTTAAAGGTTCTTTATGGAACCATTTAAACATTAGGCTCTTTCTGACCGGACAACTTCAGGAACAAAGTCACGGAACGAGTGAAGAGGGCTGTCGTTCGTGAACTAAGTTTTCCCTTAGGCTTTTCCCTGATTGCATTCACACCGGCATAAGGAACTATTTAGTGACGTAAGCCGGTCGACGGCAACGACATTTAAGTGCATCCGTCGAACAACGACAAACAACCAAACAACAGAAGTTCAGCCAATGAGCAAAGATTGTGTTGTAAAGACTTTAATTCCTGATCTCTGTGTCTCATTACTGTTTACTGATGTGTGTACATGATGATGAATGAATGAGTGCCTCTACTGATCACTGGTCAGTCTATTCCTGCACACAATACAGCATGACGGTACACACACACACGCACACACACACAACACACAACACACACACAACACAGACATGCACACACACACACAAACAATAAGCCTATTAGCCTAACCATCACCGAAAACTTTACGCATGTTTTAGATTTTCCAGAAATATTGTTCTGTATTTATAAGCTTGTTTACACGTAGAGCGCTGAATGTTGGTCAGGACGGTGTCATGAGTCTCCATGAGTTTGTGTGCATTCGGGTTTAAGTTTGTTTCCAGCACTGATGTTGTTCATCATCTCTCTCACAGGCTCTGGTTTACTCATGATGATTTTTGGAGGACAGCTCTTGGCGTACAGACTCTTCAGAAATCATTTTGTTCATCCTGCAGATCTTCAGGATTTCTGAGTAGCTCCTCTCTGCAGAACGCAACATCCAGGGGGCAAAGTTGGATACAGAACCAGTCTCCTCCCATTGCATTGTGATTGGTCGACACTGGATCCAGTCTCTTTCCACTGCGTTTTGATTGGTCGACAGATTTCTGCAGCAGTTTTGCCACAGCACACGTCATACTCGTGTTGTTGCTCTACCATTTCCGCATTGAGTTATTCTTTTGATGGAAGACAAACTTTATTTATTAACATATTTTTAATAACGTATTTTATTAGGTTTAGAATAAGGGTTTGGGTTAACAAATATTTAACTGTGATCATTACTTGCAGGCGTACACTAAATGATGACATTGATAAGAGCAAACGTTGGCGACCACGAGTTGCAACTTACTCTCCAAATTGCGGCCAAGTATATAAAGTGGGAGGAGCTGGATCTGGATCTAACCTCGCCCCCTGGATCTCTCAGTCTCTCTCGCTCTCTCTCTTGTTTACAATGTTAGGTGTTGCTAGTTTTGTTATTCCAACAGAGTAGTCTGCATTATAAATATGTTTGATTACAGACTCTCTATGCTAATAAAACACATCCAGCAAACCATATTTTGACATTCGTTTAATCATGGTCACTCTTTGCCTACATACAGTACAATCACACAATGGCCATCACACAATTGTTTTGGACTTCTATCTCATGTAAACATCAACTTCACATCATCCTGTTCAAATACTGCCAAGTGGGAGTGGTTTCATACGCCACACGAGGATCCCATGCAAATAATTCACATTTACATCAAGTGTAAGTATATAACTTAAAATACAATATTATTGCACAAGAAACAAGTTGTATACTTTCATCTGCTTGTCTTGACACAGTATTATTCCAGTGTAATAAATATAATTCCAGCCGACAGCACTTATAGTTGATGTTATTGATCTTGGACAGTTGTCATTGTGTAATGTGTTTGGATTAGATGTCCTTTAGGGCACATCGCTGAAAGTGCTCTCAGTTTTTCACATGCAGAGATGCTCATTTATCTGTAATTCACTTGTCGAAATGACATCCGGTGGATGAGACGTCTGCAGAGTTTTTGTCCTCATGTGTGTCTGAGGATTCTATCGTGGTGTCAAAAGTTCATGAATCATTTAATGCGATGATGTATAAGAGCAGAGAGAAGGAAGCAGGTCAGAGTGTTGAACGCAAGCTTTACGGCAGGAGCGTCTGGATTGAACTCTGCCGCGGGGCCCGGGTCAAACCCCTCTGACCCCCTGACCCTTTGACGTCATGGTAACCAAACTGGCGTGTTACCTGCAGCTCTGGTAAGTGAGCGGGATTTTACTCTTCTGCATGAAGCTACTGAAACGATCCAGAAGATTCACTTTCTCATCTCATTCTGCATCTGGTGTCCTGATGATTTCTAGTTCACACAGGTGTCTGTCAGAGTGACCCGTGCAGGTGCACTTCAACATGGACATGTTTGTTTTCATTTACACAATACGTCTTGTTTTTATTTAAAAAAATGTTTATAACTGTTTTTTCTGAATAGTGTTGTGGGTGGTGAGACTGAGTCATGCTGTGAAGCATCATGCTATACACAGTGTTCACGGATAAGAAAAGTTAATAAAATATTTAAATTAAGTTTTTTATGGCTGTGGTCTTTAGTACTTCATTGTGTGTGTGTGTGTGTGTGTGTGTGTGTGTGTGTGTGTGCGTGCGTGCGTGCGTGCGTGCGTGTGTGTGTGCGTGCGTGTTCTGACAGAAGTCAGACCGTGACATCTCTGTCACATAAACAGATAACATTTCACTCTATTCTTCACATGCCCTGTATCCATTTCACCATTTCACTCAGTGAATGAAGACGAGAGAAGGACATTGTTATAGTTTGAACGTCTGAACAGGATGTTATGTCATTTTCTCTTACGGTTATATATATATTTTTGGTTAAACTGGAATCACTTGTTTAAAGCTCGTGTTCATCTGCTAGGCTATATGTCAGTGTTTTTGTTGTGATATGATGTGTTACGATATGTACGCGTGGAGCTTCTGTTGATCTACATTCAAACAGAACATCTTGTTGAACTGATATTCACTTTACTGTAGAAACAATATTTGTAATCATAAACTTATTATGCCAAAAGACAAAGTTTAGCTGTCCTGTAGTGTTAAACTGTGACAGCCCATCTGCCCTGTTACCACAGTTATTGTAAGAACACAAACGTGTTGTCCTCAACTGAACACATCTTTGTGTTATTTTGGGGAAATTTTGTGTTACTTTTAACAGTACTTTTATACATAAAATCAACACATATTTTTTAAATAGCACAACACAAACAGTGTGTTAATAATGAGTGAGTGTGAACAAACGATCAAATAAATATGTTTTCCTCATCCTAATATGTTTACCATTCAAAGAGTTACTTGCTCATTTCTTCATTGATGTTTTTCCACATTTGAGAATAATTGAAGTCAAAACTATAGAATAACACTTATGTAACTTTCGGAATTATGTTGTGAAAGTGAAAATAATGAAAACTGTGTTTGTATTTGATCGTCTGCAGTCTTTGTGGAGAATGAAAGAAACTAATATGTTTGCACAGTTTTTCTCCACATGCTATTCAGTCACGTGTCTTCAGATCAAACGGTTTTTTGATCATGAAAAACAATAATTAAGTTTAAAGAAATAAAAAATAACCATAAGAACACAAAGAGCTCCTCGTATAGTCAGCTGCAGGTGCACGCGCACAGAGTGAAGAGTAGCGCCCCCCTCCTGTCAGGAGTGACACGACACCACTGTTTCCCATCACACCTACAGAGGGCACAAACTCACAGAAACAGTTTTAGGCATTTAAGAAAACGAATGAATGAATTTACGTAAATAAAGACATGGATTATAATGAAATAACAGCTGATGTATGGCTCCTACACTGTACATCACTTGACTCTTTCATTCATGCTGATTTAGATCCACCGCTCTCTTCACTGATTGAATATGTGTTATGTGTTCCAGAGCTCATTTCTGAGGTCATATGGAGAGTGTAGTTGTGTAAGCTCGTCACAGCTCTCAGAATGACAAAGAAATAGGTTTAATTAAAACGCTGAAGATGGCCATGTCAGAGTCAGAGTGCCCTAATATGATAAAACAACCAATTACAAAAACTAACCATGATATTACAAATGGCAATCAATATGGCAAACAAAAAAACTATAATTACTATAATAAAATCACAGTTAATTTTTGTAATCTTTTGTAATCATGTTACTATCTAAAACTTTAAATGTAGCAATGAAAAATAACAGATTATGACATAAGATAATAGAAATAAAAAATAAATAACCCTCAGAAGATGGTTGTGAAATAAGCCTGTTGGGCATGTGGAGACTGCTATTGAAGAATAATGTGATTATGAGAGAGAGAGAGAGAGAGAGAGAGACTGTGAACACTGGACATTGAGGAATGACTGTCTTTGTTAAGTTAAATGTGCATAGAAGATTTTTTTCTGTACATATATTTTCTCATATCTCTGTTAATGTGTTGATATTTTTAAAGCATGTAAACACTGTGTACTGACATATTATGATTTCAACTAGTATTTTCTACTCTTTGATTTAGATTTTATTATGTGCATGTCACTAGCTCAAGCTGGAGTTTATTCTCTCTGAACCTCTGCTGTCAGACACATGATGTAGTATGTATTGAAATAGTTTAGAACACATTGTTGCTTGTTTCTAAAGTAACTTATGTTTTTCACATCGGCCTAATGAATCAGAAATGAAGCAGTGAGACAAACATCATTAAATTAGCACACATCAGTAAGCAGCTGTGATACTGTGGACACATTCAGTCTGATGATCTCTGTGGTTTCACTCAAGTCTAGATTTCAGTTGAACAGTCTGGAGCTTCTAATAAAGTCACTTCACAAAACTGAAAATAAAACGTAAAATCAAATGAGAGGCTCGCCTAGTAAAGAAGCGTTATCTCATAAATATTAACTATGTTCCGTATCGGTTGCTTGGTAACATTCCTAATTTCCCTATTACCCATAAACCTTAAAGAAATTGTTTACGGAAAAATGACAATTCTCTTTTTCACATTGTTGGGCTTCAGCATTTTAACTGCCATAAGAAAATAAATAACATGACGCTGTTTTAAAAAATATTCGCTAGTTTTCAGCTGAATGAAGGATGTCTCATCAGTCTGAGATGACATGAGAGCGAGTGAAGAATTTTCATTTTGGAGTGAAAACTATTTCTTTAATAAAACGTCTGCCTCTAGCCAATCAGCGTGGCTCAGCGAGCGAACGTGACGTCAACTCATTAATATTCATGAGCCGACCCTTCCTCGCGGTATGATTGGTAGCGCTGCTGGTGAGCTGTGTCGCTGAGGGAGAGTCCAGCTGAAGTTGTCTGAAGTTACAGTTGAGCGTTCGGTGTCATAATAATGCGGTGATGATCATGAATCGACAGCAGAGCGATCGGGGCGTCGTGTTAACCGCCTTCATCAGTAACAATGAAGAGTTACCGGCCGTCAGCTGCAGTAGAGAACACACCGAGAGGTGAGTGAGGGAGACACTTTATTCGTTACGCACGAGAGCAGGGCTCGGTCTCAACATCTCGCGCGCTCACGACATCTTTACGCGTTTTTGGTCGCCGTATTTATAGTCGGCTGTGGGGCATAGAAATGCTGCCTGTGTAGACAACTCGTTGGGTTTTAAACACATAAAAAACACACTCATTTGCTTTAAGACACAGCCCAGTACAAAGGTCTATGCTTTTATTACAGTAACCATAGGTTAACCACGATAATTGTACGGAAAGTCTGCTCAAACAAATGCTAATCAATCTGACAAAAATCATGATTACTACGCTTTTACGAGAATTAAACTAGGGTTAATTTTCAAAATACCGTTGTATACTTTAGTAGTTACTTTAATAGTATGTAATGGCAGTAAAGATATTGATCATAAACCATCATTCAGGGTCACAAAAAAATGATCACAATGAACATACTTGTTCTCTAACTTGTATAAAGCATAATTTTAATTTTAATTGATTATTTATGTATTTTATTGCTTTTAAATGCTGAAGTTCTCATTACGGTAACTCGTTTAGTCTGAGTGCATGTTGTAATTTAAACATATCAGTAAAATTAAAACTACAAGATGTTCTCAAATGACAAAAAAAATCTTTAACAGAATATTAATGTATAATAAAAATGAAGAAATCGTGATATACACATTTTTAAAAGACTCACTGTTACACACACATACAAATATTAAGTTTGATTTTATGTGTAGAAACACATCTACCAGTACATTTCAGATGGTCAACAGGTTAAGGCTAAAATACACGACAAGACTTTTGCTCAGATTTTCAGTCTGGACTTGTTGCAGAAAGTCTGTGCCAGGCTGCAGATTTGATCAGTTAGTGTGTTTCTATCTGAAACTTTCTAAAAGTCTGCAAGTGTGTGATGTCTAGTTTAAAAAACTCTGTTCAGATTTTAAAAGTCTTGTAGTGTATTCCAGCCATTAACAGACTCCTTTATTTTTCTAGTTAAAAGCTTAATATTCTCTTGTCACGCTGTGTACACACCGTTTTTCCGTGCTCATTACCAATACAGATAGTTTTCCACATTTACAAAAATGTAACATGTATTATTTTCTATTAAAATATACTTCATTAATGTCTCATCATGTATGATTAATAAAAACTTGCTTCTGTTTTTTGCTATGGGGTTTACTGTTTTAAAAGGTTTCGGTAGTTTGTTTGCAGACACGTGATTCTGATGATGCGTGAAATGTGTTGTTTATGATTGTTTAAATCAATCAAACTATGAAACCACAAGTCGTTTTTGTTGTGTTGCAAAAGTTGTTGTTCGTGATGGGGGAAAATATAAGAGTATTGACTGAAAAGTAGAGGTTCAATTGTGTTTTTTTGTTGCGCTTGTTGGTGTATGAGGTTAACTGATGGCGCACCGCTATATAACTTGGAAGAGTTTGCGATTAGAACTTGTTTTCTAACTGTGTTGAGTCTATATCTAGAGCACCATGACGTGTGCCATGTGGAAAAACACGGAAGGAATTCTTGTGAAATCTGATTCATCTGCTGATTCAGCGCATGTATGAGTAAACGAGGAGCACAGTGTGTCAGCAAAGTTCTGTGTTTTTGTACTGGATTAAACATAAACAATGTCAAACAATCAATTACAACATGCTTCCGTTGATTTTATGAAGGAAACAGTTCATACTTTAGGAACGGTATAATGTAAAATTAGTGGAAGTGGTTTTGAAATTTTGACATCTTGAAAGTCCCGGGCCATGGCTAGCATCTGTATATTTGGTTCAAGCACGTGTCTAGTCAACATGAGATCTAGGGTTTGAGTCTCAGCAGTGTAGGGTGCAGTGGTCAGAGAGACAGACAGTCGTGGGTCTCAGGGCAAATCACCTTAAAGAGACAGTTCTCCCACAAATGAAAATTCTGTCATCATTTATTCACCCTCAGATTGTTACAAACCTGTATAAATGTATTTGTTTTGCTCAACACAGAGGAAGATATTTAGAAGAATGTCAGATCTCGCCCCCATTGACTCCCATAGTATTTATTTTCGCTACTATAATGGGAGTCAACGGGGGGGCGAGATCTGACATTTTTCCCCAATTTCTTCCTGTGTGTTCAGCAAAACAAAGACATGTATACAGGTTTGTAACAATCTGAGGGTGAATAAATGATGACAGAATTTTCATTTTGGGCTGAACTGTCCCTTTAAACTTGACGGACCGCTGCATCTACATGTGTGTGTTTGTGTGTTCATCACTCACTAGATAGACACCTTCTGAGTATGATGGGTTTTGTAGACTTCATAAAAGTGTCTGCTAAATGACAAATAAGTATTGTGTTGTTCTCCGTGTGTGTTTAGGCTGTGGAATGAGATGCTGGGTGTTTATTGTGTTCTCAGATCAGATGATGATGTGTGTGAATGAGATCTTCCTCATTCAACAGCTGTTTACTGAACTACTGTCTACATGAGTAGACGGGTTTGTTTGTGTGTCAGGGTGTCTGTGTATAATCTCACTGTTTGCTCTCACATCTGCTTTTTGTAAACAGACCGGCCTGTTAGATTCAACAGAGGACAAATTCTGTTGTGCAAAATCATACAAAAGCAGTTTCTATATCCAGATATTTGGTGAATCTCATGAAGTAATGCGTGTATTCTACACTTAAACCCGAATGCACACAAACTCATGGAGACTCATGACCCCGTCCTGACCAACATTCAGCGCTCTACGTGTAAACAAGCTTATAAATACAGAACAATATTTCTGGAAAATCTAAAACATGCGTACACATGCATGTTTTCGGTGATGGTTAGGCTTATTGTTTGTGTGTGTGTATGTCTGTGTTGTGTGTGTGATTGTTAGGGTTGGGTACCGTTCACTTTTTAGCCAAAACGGTACCTGGAATTCGGTACTTTACTTTATTTATTTCAGTGAAAAAAAGTCCAAACCTCTCAATTCAAACATTTTGTTGAAATTTTACACAAAGACTATAGAAATAACTACAGCATTATTATTACAACCAGCTTATTCTATTTCCTCCTCACACACATAATCATTTATTCATGCAGTGTGATAATTTACCGAAACCATGAGGCCTCCGCCATTAACAGACCATTAGATAATATAGAAAAACAAAACTTGAAAAGTCTAGAAAAATATTTTTAACAGCATCATTACTGATAATAACAGATTGATTTGTAATATACATTTTTATCAGAGATACTGAAAGAATTACATATAAATATATAATGTTGATCATACAATAACACATGATGTAAATGCGCATCAGTCTCCTGCGGCGCTTTAAACTGCACCTTGACGGTTGGCCTCACTCACCTCTTTCCACCCACTGCTCTAATCTGTCTTTAATAACTTTGTTTCAGGACTTCATGAGATGATTTTATTCATTGGTGGACAGAAAACACAAAGCGCCTCAACAAACTTAAATGTTCAGCGCAGTGTTATGTGTGTGCGTGCCGGCTGCGTCTGTGCTTAATTTTCTAAACAAGAACAAGTGAAATAAATAATATAAATATGATAACCATATGTAGAGTCGAGTGTTTATTTTCATTTTGTACGTTGATAAGGACAGCCTGCTTTATTAGCGGTTTTAGTTTCGCTTTGCGTGAAGTAAAATGTTCTCTCTCTCTCGTACCTGCTCACGCGCAGTACCCGATGCGTTCTCAAGTACCGAAATTTGGCACCGATTGATTTAATGTGAATCGATTCTCGGTAGTACCGATGTAATTCGGTCGGTGCCCTTAAAAGTACAGAGTCCGGTACCCAACCCTAGTGATTGTGTGTGTGTGTGTGTGGTGTGTCTGTGAGATGAGTGTGTGTTTCTTTCTTCTTTCTGTTTGTGACGCTGGAGCGCGGGTACAGAATCAACACTCTTATCATCACTTTTCCATTAACACAACACACACGTGGTCTTGTGCAGCACCTGTTTGACTGTTCTTGAGAAGTTCACTAGAACACGATTAAAGCTGAGATTAATGTGTGATGAAGAAGAATAAACTTGATTTAACTCTGTTCAAATCAATATAATATGCAAGAGTTTATAAAGAGTGTATGATTGTAGATGTGTTCCTCTGGCTTCATTTCCTTTTCAGTTCATTTAGCTTTTGGGTTAGTTTTGGCCATTTTTCTCATAGACTCAACATACTGGACATCATTTTACTGAACACTGTAATGAGGAACCGTCCATAATGTCACCTGTGCTTATGACTTCATTATTACAAACCGGTTTAGTCTTCATAAGAACAGCTTCATGTTGAATGATGATGTTTTGTGATATTAGGAAAGAAAGACCTTGTCATTATATTGAGAAATAAAAAGTGTGTGGCAAAGTCATGCGTTTATGATGTGCACATCAAGAGCTTCATGTCAACCTGTCAGTGTAATGCATTAATGTTAAACCGTACGTGTTAAAGAGTAAAAACACACATGACACATTAATCTCAGCTCAGTAAAGTAAAGTAAAGTACACTTCTCATCAACTAATATGAGTTTGACTTCTCACACATATCACAAAAATATCACAGACCTAAAGTGACTTTCACATTGTCTTGAAACGTTTGGAGCTGATTGAATGGTTGAATGTATGTACATGTGTTGAGTGGTGTTAGAAAGATCATTCGGCGTCTCTAAGCAGCGGCATTCCAGCGGTTGTCATAGCAACAGCCGGCGTTCCTGTTGTTGGGAGCTGGTGGCTGGACTCTTCAGTGTGTGTGTTTGATCATGGAGTCAGTGTTGTGTTGCGTGTGTGTGTTTGTGCTGGAGGTTTTGTGTTTCTCTGTGGTTTTATTGTAACACTGTCAGGGTTTTATGAGAGTTCTCTCGGTCACGTGACAAACGCTGGCTGGGTTCATGACTAAACCATGACAGACGTCCTCCTCGCAGCGTGACGAAACTGTACTCGTGCTCTCTCTCTCACTTTTACGTCAGTTCTTTGTGTTTAGCAGGCTTTTATTCCACCGGACCATGACGACAAACAATTTGACATGTCAATATCATTATCACTTCGTGACACTTCATGTCTCAGTCATTGTGCTTTTGCTCTATGTGATTTTGATTATATTGATTGTCAGCACCGTGTCTACACTGGACGCGACTGTGACCCTTTGACTCCCATAGTAGGAAAAAATGCAATGTTAGTCAAAAGTGCCCCAGAACTGTTTGCTGTCCTACATTCTTCAAAATATCTTCTTCTGTGTTCATCAGAACAAAGACATTTATAAAGATTTGGAACACCTCGAAGGTGAGTAAATGATGACAGAATTTTCATTTTTGGGTGAAGTGTCCCTTTAATGGGTTTGTCGTGTCGCGTCGCACCGCATCCAGTGTGGACAAAATGTACAATTATTATGGGTTCTTATTGTCTGTTTTCGTGTCACATCGCGTTGCGTCTTGTGTAGACACGGTGTAATGTTTTGTAAATTTGTTTATTGGTGTCATATTTGACACGTGAATATTTAATAAGCATTAAACAGGTTATTATACAGACTTTTGTATGTATATGTGATATTAAGTTATGAATGACATCATGACTGCTGGTGACATCACATTTGGTGAACTAGGAGCAGCTAAAACTGTCAATCGTAATAAATTACATTCATAATCTGAATGTTACTATATATGTTTAAATGAGCCAAAAAAGCAATAAAAGTTGTCATTGAACAATACATGATCAGTTTAATAGTAATAATAAGAGTTTGGTGTGTTGATTGATGACGTGTTCCATGTGTTTGTGCACACACATGCGCAGCCATAAGATGGGTCAGTATAATGTCCAGAGGTCCAGAGGTCCGGCGGCGGGGAAGAGTCCGCACCAGCGCTGTAACTCACAGGAATCTCTGGATGAGAAGGTGATGGTGGATTATTTTAAAGAGCTGGAGATCATTCAGCACACCAGAGATGCTGAACAGCCTGAAGACGTCCAGCTGAAGGTGCCTGATGGTAAAAACACTTCACTTCCACACACTTCTTCTTTAAGTAGAAACACACTTTCTTGTTTTGGTGTCTTATAGCAAAAATCTTTTAGTAAAACCCATGAAAATGCAGATTCTGTTGTACTGTTATTAGCAGATTTGGACGAGAAAATCTGTGTTCAGTGCTGGAATGTCTTTGTCTTTACTGTATAGTTGAAGAACAACAGGAAGATCGTACAATATACCCCACGCTCAGGCATTGTTTAGCCCTACAGACAGAAGAAGTTGTGACTTCCTCAACATCTGGCCGCTTTTAGAAAAAGGAACGGCTTTAAACAGCCGTCCAAGTTCAGAAATATATGAAAAGGCACTTTATTTACACGCCACTCCCTTCACGCACACTCTGAACTCATCGGGAGAGAGAGAGACATGCGCTTATTCTGAAATGACAGTACTTACAGTATATGATCGACCTGTTTCTTAAGATGATGTAGAGGTAATAACTGCTGCTTCCTGAGTGGACGTTTGTAGATATGAAGCTTTTGTGCGTAGCCTAAAATTGCACTGCACAGGACCTACAATGAGTTTCTGTGGCCGCTCATGCGCGCAGCTTCAGACGGAACATCGCCCTCTGCCAATTTGCAATCGTGTTCCTCCGTGCATTTGCGATCGAGTTCCGAAGGTTGGGGCTTCGGGGAACTGTCACACCCCACCTGCAGTACCTCTGCGCCCCCTGGTTGAGAACTACTGAAATAGCAAATGCATTTGCGCCCATGGGCCTGCTGGTCTGAAAACGAGGTGTGTTCAGGTGCATTGTTGACGCGTTGCTATTTTGAGGCAACTGAAATAGACAACGCCACTGAGCGACTGAAACCTGCTCTAAAGTCAACAGCGCAATATATTTTTGTTTATTTATAGAGTGCGTTAGAAATATGCGTATATAGGCGGGTGCACAGCGTGCGTACATTCTGCTTATTACACACAGAGGGACGCGCAGCACACATATTAACAATAAATTTGGATTACAATGTTATTATTGTGTGCATAAAAACACAAAATCCGGCTGGTCCTATAGATCAGTGGTTCTCTTTGTGTAGAGCTCATCGCATTGCGGCACCCCAAATGAAGACTTATAATCTTAAACTTAAACTTCAAATTTTAATTAAACCAAATACATATTTAGTTATACAAAGCTGGACACTGGAACATCAATTCTTTTGGCTGGTGGTCTTATTTTTCGGAAGTTTGATTGGATAAAATTGATGATAAATTGCAATATTTAATTAAATACGCCCCCTGGATCCATCTTGGGGCCCCCAGTTTGAGAACCACTGCTGTAGATGGTCTGCTGGCGTGATTTAACCTTGCACACGAGCAAATGCGTTTCCTCTCTGGAGACGCGTCCAGTCTTTGCTCTTGCAAATTCCGCTGTGTAAATAGCGAGTCCATCATAGCACGAGCGCAACTGGCTCTTAAAGCGTTGATATGACACGGCTAAAAGGAATATTATGGTTTGTTTTAGATGTGATGTAATGTGTAAACAGGATTTAAGGTTGATAAACGCTGTATTTTCCACACACCGTGCATTTTTGTATCTCCTCTTTGCTCCGCCTCTCTGAAACACACAGATTTTTAACAAAGCTCATGGCTCTGAAAAGCGAGGTGTGCTGTGATTGGCCAGTTCACCAGTGCGTAGTGATTGGTGGAATACTGCAAGCGTGTGAGGGAAATGTGACGCCTCTGACCATATCTGGAACATCAGGTTCCTCTTCAATTGTACTGACAGGTACGCCCACCTTACTTGTGTACACATTTGGGCGGTCTCAGTCAAATCAGACCACCAACTGACGTAGATTTGTGGGGGTGTGGTTACACGACAACGTTTCCCATACAATGCATTTACTTGGGCGATCCGCCCAGGTACATTAATGGCCGCCCAAGTATAGTTGACCTCACATTTTGTTATTTTTTATCCATCCGGGATAATAACGGTATCTGTGATCGATTAACTAGTGCATAAACTGCGCTTCTGCGTCTTCTCTCTTTCCTGAATTGTTTGGTGTGAGTGGCGCGTGGCCGTGTGCGCATCCTCCTCTTCCGTGTTCCCATGTACTCTCTTCCAATGAGCTCCATGTGTGTGCCACAAGTCTGTCAAAACCCTGTGGGAAACACTGCACGAGGCATTTCTGGCAGGTCTGGGTGAGCGTTCGCTTTTAGATAGAGTTTTGTTCCCACACTTTCATTTGTGCAATTTTACGTGTCTAATGGCCTCTTTACACAGCAAAGGCGGCACAGAAACCGAATCTGAAGCGGCATAAATGTGTATTTACTAGGGATGTAACGGTATTGTAAATATCAAAGTATCGAGATAGCAAAATCTTTCGATATTATCGTGGTCGCATGACGATAGATCTTCCAGGCAAAGTGTAGTTTTTTCAGCCAAATGGAGCGAATTCAGGGTAGCGGGAATTACAATTCCCATCAACCCATGCGTGCCCATCATCCTCTGCGCTCTGCTGCCGCCCCCACTACAGATCAAGTTGAGCGAAAATGGTGGATGCCGCTAGTGGCATAGAAACGGATTTACAAATTGTTGAAGCTAAAGCAAATTATAAATCAGATGTGTGGAATAGATGTCTGCTTGGGCTTTAAACGAAAGCCCGAACCCGGCCCGTACCCGAGATTGTTTAACCCGGCCCGACCATTACAGTTACATTTTAAGCCCGAACCCGAAGTGCGTTGAACAGCAAGCTTTGTTGAAATGTGCTGCATTTTATGATTGCTTGCGATGATAATTAAACAAATAGCTACATGTAGACAAACACAGTTTCATCAAGGCACGGCGGCCCCCTCAGCAGTGAACACACAAGAAAAAATAAGAAATAGCACAGACTTACCAATAACTAAACTTTGCTGTGGGTGAACAGGTGTTAAAGTCAAAAATCATTGTTGAACCCTCTGGAAGTGTTGGTTTAAGCGCCGTCCTCCTCTGATTAAAAGTTATCCCAGCTGCACTGAAGTTCCTCTTTCTGCGGCTGCTAACGTCACTTGCAGGGATGCTGAGGACACTACGGGCCGGTCTTGACAGTAATGACAAGATCATCATTCTTCCAGAGTGCAGCTTTCCCTGCATACGTTTTCTATCGCTAATCTTTTGCTTTATCGCACTCATCTTACCATCACCTGCTGTGTTGTGACAATGAGAACAAGAGCAGCAGCACGTGCGCAGAACAGTTTGTGTGAAAAGTGTGTGTTTTCTCTCGTGTTTTTTTGTGGTCACAACGCAGCAAACACGCAAGCACACTCCACGGCACGCAAACTTGTTTGTATATAGCCTATATATTTTTAGTTACAAACCCGAATATGAGGCTATTCATTAAACATTAACCCGACCCAAATCCCGCAAGTTTTTCGGGCCCCATCGGGCTCGAGTCGGGTTGCAGACGTCTAGTGTGGAAGCATTTCGGTTTTCCCGTGACAAGTAACGAGAAAGGAGAAAAGGTGACGGACAGACAAAAAACAATATGCAGACACTGCGGTGAAGTACAATTCGGGGAATGCGACTAATATGAAGAGACATTTGTTACATCATCACCCCGAAAAGTTTCATGAAGATACGAGGAGCAAAAAAAAATATTAGTGAGTGAAGCAGTGAATGAGGTGAGTGTAGCAGTGAATGAGGTGAGTGTGTGAGTGTAGCAGTGAATGAGGTGAGTACCTGACTGTTTGTGAGTTGTTAAAAGTTGACAAACAACTCATGTTATCAGTTTTTTTCATGTTAATTTTTTCATGTTTCATGTTCTCAAAATGTTTATGTTATTAATTTTTATGTTATTATGTTAGTTCCTGTTTCTTACTGACTTTACTGTTCTTTGCATTTTAAAATTACCTAATCTAAAAAAAAAAAAGTGATCTTTGTTCACTCATTGTTTAATAAACACTTATGCCACATTTTTCCAAGTCTTCATTTGTTTTGTTTTTTTCCTGCACAAAATTCAATAAATATCGTATCGTAGTCTTCATATCGAGGTACTATTGTATCGTGAAATGTTGATATCGTTACATCCCTAGTATTTACACAGACTGTTAATGCGGCTCTAAAGCTGGATAAAGAAGGACGCGGTCTCTTGACATGTTTTCACCACAAAATTTCAAATGCTATTAGATTATTAATGATAATCTTAAACTATAATTTATTTTATTATTAAGTTTATTTATTTTATTTAGCCTTGTTGTGCAAGTTCTCTGGAGCTTGTGCAGAGGCAGCAGCTTTTGCCAGAGGGGAACTGGAATCCCCTGGTTGGGCCTGGGTTCTCCTGAGGTTTTTTTTCTCGATTAGAGTTTTGGGTTCCTCGCCACCGTTTGCATACTGTTTTTGCACTATCTGCCTGACCGGGGGGGCTGCTTTAGAATTTTAAAGTTTTACTTAATTAATATTGCATATAGGAATTTATTATCTGTTATATTTGACCTGTGCTTCTCTCTCCTTTATCCTAAATGTGTGTCTCACTGAGCGTGTGTGTGTGTGGTTGTCTGTGTGTACGTGCTGTGTGTGTGTGTTGTGTGTGTGTGTGCGTACTTGTCTGTGTACGTACGTGGTGTGTGTGTGTGTGTTGTGTGTGTGTGCGTGCGCATCCGTGTGTGTGTGTGTGTGTCTCTGTGTCTGTGTGTGTTGGTGCGTGTTGTGTGTGTGGAGTGTTTTGTGTGTGGGTGTGTCTGTCTTCTGTGTTTTCAAACTTTTCTTGTTTTTGCAGGTACAACTTTGATTGTTTTGCTTGTAGTCAATGTGTCTCATGTGCAGCTGCTTTGTAACAATGAAAATTGTAAAAGCGCTATATAAATAAAGTTGAGTTGAGTTGAGTAAAGCGGCATAAATGCATTTACACAGGAATTAAAATTATGTGAAATAATGCTGAACATAACCACAAAAGCACAGTTCTAACAATATGCTATAAAATAATGCCTTAAATTAAACGATATAAACTAAAAAAAAATACTGACACTAATAATAACAATGCATACTTTAGGATAAAAACAATATTAGGATATAAATGCAACATTTTAAATGAATTGAAAGACGGCAAAAGTTGTTTTAAAGAGCCAGAAAGTCACTGTCGACCAGGTAAATGAACAGGTCCGGTGTTACAGTAAATGTTACCAGATCGTTTTCGTGTATGAAATATTGTCCTCAATTAGATGCTTTTGGATATGTAGGCTAACGACAAAATCATTTGTCGTTATATTTGTCGTATTGCATTTCAATCCTATCCGGATGAGACCCAAATCATTTACGCTCCTAGGGTCGGGCATCTGTGCACAAGCGCTACTGTCCTTCACTTCCACTGTCCCCATCCTACTGTCCCTCACTCCTACTGTCCTCTCATCTACTGGACCCCATCACTACTGTCCCTCCCTGTCCCCACTCCACTGTCCCCTTTCCACTCCTACGTCCCCACTCCTACTGCCCTCACTCCTACTGTCCCCACTCCTACTTCCCCACTCCTACTGTCCTCCTCTCCTACTGTCCTCCGACTCCTCATACTGTCCCCACTCCTACTGTCTCCCACTCCTACTGTCCTCACTCCCTGCCCTCATCTCTCTCCATCCTACCTGTCCCCACCTCTGTCCACTCCTACTGTCCCCATCCTCTCTATCTACTGTCCCCACTCCTACTGTCCCTCCACTCCTACTGTCCTCCTCCACTGTCCACCTACTGTCCCCACTCCTACTGTCCCAACTCATACTTCCCCCTCCATACTGTCCCACTCCTAACGTCCCCACCCATACTGTCCCCACTCATACTGTCCCCACTCTACTGTCCCCACTCCTACTTTCCCACTCTACTGTCCTCACTCCTACTGGCCTCACTCCTACTAGTCCCCCTCCACTGTCCTCACTCCTACTGTCCTCCACTCCTACTGTCCCCACTCCTAACTGTCCTCACTCCTACTGTCCTCACTCCTACTGTCCCCTCTCCTACTGTCCCATTCCTTACTGACCCACTCCTACTGTCCCCTCTCCTACTGACCCCACTCATACTGTCCCCCTCCACTGTCCCCACTCATACTGTCCTCACTCCTACTTACCCACTCCTACTCCCACCTCCTACTGTTCCCACTCCTACTGTCCCCTCATACTGTCCTCACTTCCTACTGTCCTCATCCCTGCTGTCCTCACTCTCTGCTGCCCCACTTCTTACTTCCCACTCCTTACTGTCCCCACTCCTACTGTCCTCACTCTACTGTCCCCAACTCCATACTGTCCCCCAACTCATACTGTCCCTCACTCTCCTCGCCTCACTCTACTGTCCTCACTCTACTGTCCCCACTCATACTGTCCCACTCCTTTACTGTCCCCACTCCTACTGTCCCCACTCCTACTGTCCCCACTCCTACTGTCTCACTCCTACTGTCCTACTCCTACTGTCCCCTCTCCTACTGACCCCACTCATACTGTCCCACTCCTAACTGTCCCACTCTTTACTGTCCTCCACCCTACTGTCCCCACTCATAACTGCCCTCACTCTACTGTCCCCACTCATACTGCCCTTCACTCCTACTTTCCCACACCTACTGTCCCCATCATACTGTCCTCACTCCTACTGTCCTCACTCCTACTCGTCCTCACTCCTACTGTCCCCACTCTACTGTCCCCACTCCTACTGTCCCCACTCCTACTGTCCTAACTCTACTGTCCCCACTCCTACATGTCCCCTCTCCTAGCTGACCCCATACTGTTCAGTACCCCATACATGTAGATCATACTGTCCTCACTTTACGATCTGGACCGAAGCACACTTACATTATTATGATCTGACTGTTTTGAGGTAAACAGTAAGAAAATCACACACACTCTCATCACAATATAGAGTAATGTTAAGCTTGTGATTTATAATGTGTTCGACTTCATGTGCGTGTTGCGCAGACCCATCCGCTTAAGTAACACGAGAGCTATTTAAATAACTCCTGCGGTATGCAGCACTGCATAATGTCGACAAACAGGTCTGCATGTGATCATGTCCCACGTGTCGGAAGGTTTTTTCCTTAAGAAGGAGAGGAGCTAAAGGAGGAATTTAAATAATATTTCATGTCATGAGAACTTTAAAGAACTTTTATTGACTTTAAAGTTTTTTTAATCACTTTAAAGCCTTAAACGGTTTAGCCCCTACCTACATAACAGAGCTTCTACCACACTACAACCCATCACGCTCTCTAAGAGCTCAAAACTCCAGACTTTTGATAACACCTAGAATAACTCAATCCACCAAAGGGGGTCAGACACACTCTCTCAATTTAAATCTAGATTAAAGACACATCTTTCAGCCAAGCATTCACTTAATGCAAAATATGCTAAATAAACCACTGTGAGACTGCATTTATTAGATATTATTTATTAGAATGATCTTGCTTGTTCTATAAACACCATGCACTATGCTGTGTTTGACCTTTTTTGTGTTTTTCAGTTTTTCTCCTGTAAAGCTGCTTTGGAACAATGCACATTGTGAAAAGCGCTATATAAATAAAATTGAATTTAATAAGTTCAAATAAAAAAATCTGCATTCCTTGCACACACAGTCACAAACAATCATACTCCAAACATTTTTCTAAATTTACTTTAAATAGAACCGAAACTAAATAAATGTAATTTGCCATTAAAAACTAATCTAAACTATTTTAATGGCTGAAAACAGAAAACTCAAAATTTACATCATGCATTCAAACTGTGCCACAGCCTGTCTGAGTAAACAGCCACAGCACAAACAAAAATACTCCAAACATTTAAATCATTTTATGAAAAAATAAAACGAAAAATTTGTTTGAATTATTAAAAAAATCTGCGTTGTTATTAAAGGGCACGTATTTTGCAAAAGTCACTTTTATAATGTGTTTAAACTTTAATACGTGTCCACAGTGTCTGTAAACAAGCAGTCTAAACAGTTAAAAATGTGCTCACTCCTTTTTTAACAATTTGCGTAATTCAAAAACCCTGCTGGTAAAAGCAAAGATTTGAATTCTGCCGTTAATGTCGTCACTCAATGGTAAAGCCTGCCCAGCAGTGGTGACGATCTGCCCTATTTGCTGAGACACAGTCCAATGTGGGAAGTACAACAGTCGCCATCGTTAGATCGTCACTGGAGCTACACAATGTCTGTGCCACGGTGGGCACTACAGTTGTTCTGTATTAGGATGTACCGACCAGCATAACTGTCTCCATAGACTCCCGCAAGCTGAGTTACAGAGAACAGCATGGTTAAATTTCATTTTTGAAGGCAATGTCCCGCTGAGAATCGGTAAATTATTTCACGTTTCCGCCAATCATTTCACTCCTTACTGCTTCACGAATGAGGGCCAGTACAACGCTGGACTTTCAACGAGGTTGCTACTGAAACCGGGAGCAATACCAACACTTCGTGCCCAGTCCTCATATCCAGCAGAAGCAGTAACGTTAAGTATCACACCTCATATAGTTGCTGATGAGTCTTTCAAAATGGCCACTCTTAATGTGCTTGTTATGGCGCTATATTGGTAATGTTGCTAACAATAGAAGTACAGCGTCTAACTGTATTTATTGACGCTGCCCTCACATGCTGTCGGGCTTATCGTAAACAATACGTAAAGTAAGTGTGACAGTACATGATAGAACAACGTTGAACGCGTAGTATAACTGTAGTTACGCTAAACTATACCTGCTCGACCTCCATGCAGCATTTATTCTCTGTAATCATTTTACTGCAATTCCCACACGAGCACCTGCACAGCGATTTATACATTATCATGACGGACCATGCTAATGCTTATCGATCACTTGAAGAACGTTCATTTCACAATAACTGCAAAATTACAACTAACCATTCGGAAACGTCCTGTTCCATTCTTAAGGTTGTCACTTCTTCTTGTGTCTCCATCAGTGTCAGACTCCGGTTCGTACATATAGGGCTGAACACCACTAACAATTACTGACATTTTGATGTTTTGTTTTGGCCGGTACGCATCGGCTCTCACTAAATCCTTGGTGTTTCGAGTCTGACGTCATCACGCAACAGTGTTTTATTGGCGATTTTAACAATCATAGGTAGTTTAGATGGATAGAGTAAGGTTAGGGTTAGGGTGTGGGTTAGGGTAAAGGTTTCGTAAGTCTTGAAACACCAAGAATTTAATGAAAACCAACAAGCCACGCCCACGGATCTGACTCGAAACACCATGGATTTAGTGAGAGCCTCAGCAACGAGTTCCTGAAACTCCGCCCTCCTCTGGAGAGGGGGCTGGGACGAAAAGCTCATTAACATTTAAAGAGATACAAGCAAAATCTGTGCGTTTTTACACACACTCAAAAATGGGCAACTTCAAAATTCTATAATAAATGATCCGCTGGGTATTTTGAGCTAAAACTTCACATACACACTCTGGGGACACCAGAGACTTCAGAGGCCGCATCAGAGTCGCCTTTGATACTGAGGAGGTCTGAGGAGGGTTAGAGCCGGCATATTTTAGACCGGCTTTCATGCGGCATTGCATCTTTACACAGAAATTGAATCCGCCACAGAAACGCCTTAACTCGCCTGTGTAAAGACGACATAATACATGCATGGGCAATTTATAACACACCAAAGGCACAGAAAAACACATATTTGCACCACATGACCCCTTTAAAGGGAATAAGAGATGAGACCCTCAGTGCGTTCCTAATCACGCACTTATGCACTATTCCACGCCATTTTGTAGTATTAATAGTTTGAGTAGTGTGTTCACATTGAAAATCCTTAAAAAAGAAGTGCACTTGAAGTACCCAGATGATGCACTTTTTCAACCGAAAATCTGAAGTGTGGAACTGTGGACACTTCACGCACTCAGCGGTCGCAGTTTCTTTGCTATCGGACGCTGCTCGAGCAAAACTCTCCTGCAGAATGATAACGCTTCAATCTGATGATGACTAAAGTTTACATTTAACTACATTAAATGTACAATGTATAAATAGATTTTTATTCACACGCATTGTGCCGTGCGATTGACGTCATTTGCGTTCGTCTGGGAAACCGATATACTTCTGGTTAGTATAAAACCGTTTAGTATTCCATTTGGGACGATACTACCCTTCTAAACTTTACACACTGCATGGTTGAGTGCATAGTGCATAGTTTAAGTGCATAGTGTATAGTATGTCATTTGGGACACAGCTTCTGATTGGTTTACTGCACGTTTTGCCCACGACTCCCATGACTCATTATGAGAATTGAGACAACCGTTTTAGACCATGCGCCGACCATTTTTCCCGTCCTTAAATTAGCAAAAGTGGGTTCGGACATGCCCTAAGTGCCCTGCGCTTTAGACCATGCGCTTAGATCGTTAAAATAGAGCACATCGTCTTGATGTGAATGTAAGTACCTCACTGTCCTTCACTGTGTAGTGCACTATTAAGGGTGCGTTTTACTTCCTCATGTTTTACAGAAGGTGAACAGGAAGAGGCGTGGCTGACGGAGGCGGGGCTAGCGACACTGTTTGACGAGTCTGCGACAGATGGTGAGGATAGCATCGTGCTTCTGTCCACGCTGACCCGAACGCAAGTGGCCGCCGTCCAGAGGCGCGTGGAAACCCTTAAACAGACGTTACGCAAAAGAAACAAACCCTACAGCGTCCCAGACGTCCGAGATATCTTCAAACCGTCGTCCTCTTCAGAAAATACAGTAAGCATTGGCGTATACGTAACACATCATACACAAGGTTACAGACGAATAATCCCTAACATAGGGGTGTAACGATATATATCGGGATATGATCATATGAAGATATTTCTTTGTTTGTGACAACAAGATGTTTTCTCTTGTTTAGCTTTCTTCATTTCAATTATATCGTAAAATGTTCTTTTTAGAGACAGACTTATACAATGCTTTATTCATTTTCAATGATGTCTGATATTTAGTTCATTTCTTGAATATAAATTCATTTAGTAAATGTTGTTTAAAACACTTTTGTAAGCGCAGTATTGTGTCACGTATCGTATTGTTACAAGGCTTTAGTGTGTCATGACTTTAAAGAAGAAAGCCCGTTATGAGCTGTTTCTGACGTGAGTGACATCAGACACAAATCACGACTGTGGTTTTATCATAGAAATAACACGCACACCAGCTGAACACAACAAACACCCCGAACCCTCAGTTTCCATTGGCTGTTCACTGTATGAGTCATCATCATCACATTCTCTGCACATACACTGTGATGAATAAACGAAGCGTGACATCTTTCAGTTGTCTGTTGAGCTCAGCCAATCACAGGTGTTTAATTGAGTCTGCATCACAAACATCTCCTGAAGTCATGTGATCTGCACGCGTGTGTAACAGTTCTTCTTTCTGCGTTTGTCTGTGAATGAAGGCTGATGTGACGTCCCCAGAGAGAAGTTTGGGCGATACACCAGAAGTCCAAACACTGGGTGTGTGTCTTCGGTTTCATACTCTCTGACTGTCTCTACAGCATTACTTCACGATCAGCACTGTGCATTTCTATATGTATGATGTGAAGAACATTTGATTTTCACTGCAACATGAAACGGAATATTCAGTATTTACAAGATGTAAATAATACTCCATAATTGTTATGTTGTGACAGAATCAAGAGCGGTGGAAGTTGAATTGAACCGTGTGTAAAATGAGATCAGTATTCGATCGTGTGTTCCGTAAGTAAGTAAGCATGACTGAATTGGGCCGTGTGTTGTTGTATGGATCACTGCTGTGGTTCTTTGAGGAACTCTTTTGCTGACTTCAGATAGCTTGATCGTAGAATCTGCAACCTTACAGTGTTTGTTTCTTTATCTGTGAAGACCTGACTGTATCGGGAGTGTAATCATGATATATCACAAGTGTTTTTAGAGCGATGCCGTGTCTGACCTGCATCAAGATGAATCCTGTTTTCTGCGCTTTGGATTTCATTTTCTAAATGTGCTTTTTCACCATAGACCTATTCAAGGGTTCATGGCATGAATATTTCATTCGATATATACCGTATGTGTATTTATTTTACAGAAGGTTAAATTAAACTTCATTCTTGATTCTGTCACTTCTCACATACAGCATAAATATGATCGAAAACACTGTTCATTAAATCATTTTGTATCGTTTTTAACCATTTGCTGAAAATATCGTGATATTATAACTTAAGCGAGTATGGTGTATTGTATGACATGAGCGAGGCTGTGTGCCGTGATGTTTGTGTGCTCTCGTCTCAGTTGTGAAACTGTGTTTGTAGGTAATGGGGCGGGGCCTGACGCTCATGGGGGCGGAGCTGACAGTGAGACAGACATTAACCTGGAGGTGTCGTTCTCTGAGCAAGCTCTTATCTATAAGGAGGGGTTAAAGGTCGCTCAGCCCCGGCGTGAAGCTGACGACAGGTTACCCGTGAGTAACATTAACAAATCAGCTGATTTACCCAGCATGCACCGGTGCAAAGTTTACACACCGTTAAGAGAGAACGCTCTCTCTCTCTCTCTCTCTCTCTCTTTCTGAAGAACTGTTTATGATTATAACAGATGAGACCTTTGACCTGTTACACAAAAAACACATTAGAATATTTGTATGCATCTTTATTTAGATGAATGTCACTGACTGCAGTTTTATTCGCATGGTATTGTTTTTATTGAGTAAAAGTGACATCTGCTGGTGAGGGCGTGGAACTGTCTCACTCTGTCCTGTCCGGAATTATGTCACTCTTTAATGGAGAGAGATTTAAACAAACCCTAGCAACCATCTCATCTTAGCGACCACCTCATATCAACACATAGCAACGTGCTGACACAACAGCCTAACGTGATGACGGTGTTCGCTCAGGATTTTAAAGTGTCTCAGGACAAGACGGGCCAGACGAGAGCCGGACACCTGTCGACTGAGGACATGAAGAAAGTTCGCAGGCTTGTCGTCATTGAGATGAGCGCTCTGTTCGACACGTGTGGAATCGAGATGAAGACTCACAAGGCGCTGAAGATGAAAGTCCGAGGTCAGTGTCTGTGAAACTAACGAACACCACTCCTCACTTCCTCTTCTCCTGTGAACACTTCACGGTTGTGATGACTGCTGTAGATTTCTTAGGATTGACCGTGATTCAGTGTGTGATGTGATTGGCACAGATTGTAAACGTAAGGGTTTGTTGGGTGTTGATGTGTGATGTCGTCTGTAGAGTCAGGTTTGTTCGGCGTTCCTCTCCCGACTCTGTTGGAACAAGACCAGCGGAGGATCCCGGGAACCAAAGTGCCTCTTATACTGCAACACGTAAGACAACAGACACATAAACTCCACAGCGCCCTCTGCCTGCCAGCGTGTGCTATGAGCGACATGGCGTCATTGCCGCTGCAAGTGATGACGTCACAGCAGCATGATCGCGTTGACGGAATGTTTGTTTTCGCTTTTGTTTTGAAGTTGATGTCACATATAGAGGAGCAGGGCTTAGACACAGAGGGTGTCCTGAGGATACCTGGAGCGGCCACTAGAGTAAAGGTGAGACGTCATCACACCTGATATGAACGTGCGTCTCACATGTGTCTTATTATATTGACAAAACTCAGAAAGGTTGAAAAGCACTTCTAAATGTGATGTATTTGTCAGGCAGTGTGTCAGGAAATGGAACAGAAGTTTTACGATGGGATGTTTTCGTGGGAGAGTCTCAAGCAGCATGACGCAGCCAGTGTCCTGAAACTCTTCATCAGAGAACTGCCGTTCCCTCTGCTCACTGTGGAATACTTCACTGCCTTCCTCTCTGTGCTCAGTGAGTGCGCACACACACACACACACACACGCATGAACACACACACACGCACACACACGGGTTTCCATGTTCCGTAGACTTCCACTGATTTTATATCAGGCTTCTGATCTATTTCAGTGGTTGTCAAACTGTGGTACGTGTATCCCTAGTGGTACTTGAAGAGACCCCGGTGGTACGTGACTTGATATACAACTCTATATACAGTATTTATTTACATTTCATGTTTTAAATACAATTGCAAATGTTTAATACATGATAAATACGGAATACATCTCGGCCTATATGCAGTTTTACAATAGTTGCATGAATGATTGATTATTGATCATCAGTGGACGTAACTCAGCTCAAGCACAGAGCGGCAGCAGACGGACGCTCACTCTCTCTTCTGACCAGCTGCGTGTAAATGAAGTTTCTTGAATGAACTGCTGCTTAAAGCTGTTGTTACTGCTGTAAAGTGCTAATTCCACACGCGTCTGCATTGTCTTGCTTTTCAACACGCGTCGTACTTGCTTTTTGCAAGTCCCCACAAAGTCCATAAAAGTCATTTCCAGAGCCCTGTTACTGTGCACTAGAGAGAAGGGGTTTGTGTCCACTATTACTGCTGACTAACTTGAAAAACATGGAAAAAAACATGTTCTTTAATCAAGTGTTTGTATTATTAACAATACATTAGAATCGGTGGACGAGGTGTAAAGAGAAAGATTCACAGCTCTACTATTCATTGAAATGTTGATGTTTCATGTGGTTTTCTACGGCGGTCATTAGGTGGTACTTGGAACAACTCATTTTCTTAAAGGTGGTACTTGATCTGAAAAGTTCGAGAACCACTGATCTAATAATCACACAAACCTTTCCGCAGTCTTACATTTTCAATAAATATCATTCTGTATGATTTATGAGCAGTTTTCCCTCATGGGGACCTTAAAAATGTCCCCACAAGGTCAAATTCTCGTGGCAGTACTATTAAACACGCACGTGTGTTGATTGTGATGGTTTGTGTGGTCCGTTCTGAGCAGAGCTGCCAACTAAGAAACAGCAGCTCCAGGCGCTCAATCTACTGGTGCTCCTGTTACCAGAACCCAACAGAGACACGCTGAAGGTCAGAACACACTCGTTTCACATTCATACTTTACATTCACTTCACATTCAAATGTCACCTCTCATTCACACTTCACTTCCCATGGCTGCTGTATTCTTCTCTTGAGCTGTGTTTGCGTGTCCGTTAGGCTCTGATGGAATTTTTCCAGAGGGTGATCGATCATAAGGACAAGAATAAGATGACTCTGAACAATGTTGCCGTGGTGATGGCCCCCAACATCTTCATGTGTAAAGGCTTTCGCAATAAGATCAGAGAACAGGAAGAGTTCGCCATGGCAACCGGCACCGCCAACATTGTCCGGCTTCTCATCCGCTACCAGAACCTGCTGTGGACGGTACGTGACATCATCCAGAACAGAACGAGAGAAAACCTCCCGATGGAAACACTCAAATACGTCTCGCTTTTTGTCTCAGATCCCCAAGTTCATTCTGAATCAGGTGCGCAAGCAGAACACAGAGAACCAGCGCAAGATGAACAGAGACCGAGCCGTTAAAAAACTACTGAAGAAGATGACCCACGACCGCGAGAAGACCTCCGACAAACCAGAGAAAAACACTGAGGTGATCTCACAGATTCAAGATTTACACTTGTGTGATGAGTGAGTGTGAGAGACACCCGGTGGAAATACACAGCAACTACATTTACAGATTTACAGTCACAGTCAATCAATGTATGCGCGCGTGTGTGTGCATGTGTGTTCATGTTTGTATATCCCGGTGGGGACCTAAACCTGAATGCACACCAACACATGGGGACTCGTGTCACTGTGGGGACCAAAATTGAGGTCCTCATGGGCACAAAAGCTTATAAATTGTACAGAACAATATTTTTTACAAATCTAAAAATGCAAAAAGTGTTCTATGATCTTTAGGTTTAGGGATAGGGTTAGGGATAGAATATACAGTTTGTACAGTATAAAAACATTACGCCTATGGACTGTCCCCACTGAGATAGTAAAGTGTGCGTGTGCATGCGTGTGTGTGCGCTACCAGCAACACGTCACGTTATTTTCAACTCATTTGTGTTGAACTGTGTTACATGAATTTCTTCCTCACAACTGAGAGAGACTACATAGGCTGAAAATGTGTATTTGACATATTCAACAAATAAAAAAGTGAAATTTTTGAAATAGTCAGCACAAGAAAATGAAAAGATGATTAAAAAATGGAGAAAACCTTACAGGAGAGAGTTAAGAGATACAGGATCAAAACATCAAATGAATCTGAAATGTTGATAAAGTGCTGATGTGTGCAGATAAAGTTGATTGTTTAAAGCAGCCGTACAGTCAAGTGTTTTTAAGAGAATCTGTTTTATATCATGAGAATGTGTTATCAGTCTACACACGGCCAATCTAACCTTGGTTTAAACGCATCATTTGTTTTTTCATGTCACAGACACCCGTTGTGTCCATTAGCTGTCCAATCATTGCAGAGTCTGTCTGTCCTTCTGGTTTTCTTCCCACCTCTGCCTCGCTTTCCATTTCAACATGGCAGCGGAGTGAAATCAGTCTATATGACGTGTTGGACAGAGAGTGTGTTTTGGTGATTGTGACGTGTTGTGCATTCAGGCTGAAGGCTTCATACGGGTTCAAGCTCCTCAGTTCTCGATGGTTTCTATGGCCGTACAGCTGACCGATGATCTGAAAGCTTCTGATGTTCTCACACGCTTTCTCACTCAAGAGAGGTAAACACACACAACGACCTGAGATCTGATCATTCTGAGGTCAGAGGACATGGTGGCGTGTGTTTGATCATATACACATACATGTCTTTACAAATGCATTATGATAATAATGATCTCAGTGACAGGAGGGACAGTCACTGCACACTGTAATGAAGTATCCGTCAAACCTTTCTCCTCCACGAGTTAAAGAAGCTGCTGTGCACGCTTTCATCAGACTAATGAATCAAACGAGGAAATGATGTGTAGTAACGCAGGTGGAGGAAAAACAGCCTCTTACAGCGCTTAACATGTACTCCAGTAAATGTGAAATACACAGTTATTCAACTACTCCATCACGTACAGAGAGAGAGGATTTGTAATGTTATAGTTGATAATAATAATTTACAGTATTATCAAAGAGTGCAACAAAAGCAACCTAGTTCTGAATTTTAATCTGTTGCAATGAAATATCCTTGTAATACCACTAGAGCCCACCAGAGGGCTGCACATCGCAGTTTGAAAAGCACTCGTGTCATCAAAAGCTTTCTGAACCATTTGAAATGTCTGAAGACACGTTTGTCACTCTATTTTTGAATGGTTTGTGTTGTGTTGCAGGTCTCTGACTGTGAAGAGAGAAGATTTGTGTCTCTTTGAGACAGGAGGAAACATCAGTGAGTACCTGATGATCTCTACAGTACAGTGAAAGATTTACTGAATAGAATAGAATATATCCAAACATTAGGATAGACATTCAAGTCATGAGGAGGAAACACAGACATCAACACCACCACAAACATTCTGCTGTTCCTGTCATTTACATTCATGTGTGTGTTTGTGTAGAGGAGAGATGTCTGGATGAAGAGACGTACATCAGAGCTCTTCTGGAGCTCAACCCCAGCGCAGAATGGGTCATTAAATCTGTTCATCACGCTCAGGGCTGACCCACCTCCAAACCTGCCAACCGACCAATCACAACACACCCCTTACAGAGGACATCATCAACACATCTCTCATGTAACTGTAACGCTCACTCACAACAAACTGTTTTCATTTGGTTTCATGTGGCACTCGGTTATCACATTTCATGTGTTTTATTGCTGTTAGAAACACTAATGTTGCTAGTTTTCATATGTTCAGCCTCAACATATCTGTGCCACATTTCAACACGAAAGTCAAATATCACAGCTAAAGAGAGAGCGTGATTCTGACTCTTCTACATGTTTCAGCACATCACAACAATCCTCCATATAGTACATTTGTTCAGATTAGACAAAATATGAAGAGTTTGTTTCCAAAAAGAGATAACTTCGTTTTTAAACAATTTCAAAAAGCATGTCTTTTAAACTGATAGTTATCTGTTGAGTTATTGTGGCTTAAATCAAAACAAACCAACTGCTGTTTGATTGATATTCATTGGAATGCGCAATAAAAAACATGATTTTTGAAAAATCTTAAAAACTGATTGATCTCATTTTGGAAATAAACTATATAGGTGGCTTGAAATGAGACCTGAATATTTACCTACTTACAAATCTGATACGTTTTCTATATGCAATTTATCCGAATATTCTCAACCAAACATGTCTAGACTTGCATTTCATAGTTTCTTCATGAAAGACATATGAGAGATTTTGTATATTATTGTCGTCATTCAAGTTGCAGAAGTCTCTCTACTGTAGTCATGATGCCAGTAACATGTTTGTTCATGTAGATGATGAATGAGCTGTTTCACGTTTTAAAACCTTTGAGAAGATCACTTTTTCTGCTCATGAAGATTTGAGATTTTTATGACAAAGGATGACAGAAGTCAAGCTGACCTCACACAACAGGATTATTCCAAACCTGTATAAATGTCTTTGTTTTGCTGAACACACCGTAAGATATTTAGAAGAATGTCAGATCTCGTCCCCTATTGACTCCCATAGTATTTATTTTCCCTACTATGGGGGGCGACATCTGACATTTTCCCAATTTCTTCCTGTGTGTTCAGCAAAACAAAGACCCTCAGATTGGTCCAAACCTGTATAAATGTGAGAAAATGATGACAGAATTTTCTTTTTTGGGTGACCCGTCTCTTTAAACTCAACTTCACAATGATCTAGACGTCATTCAGATTAGACATGATTTGTATTATTATTGTTTTGTGCAGCAAACTGAAGTTGATAGAACTGACTTTATGTTTTAATGCTTCAGAAATAACCACTAAATGTTTTTTTAATAAAAGCTTAATTCTTTATGTCTGTGTTTTGTGTTAATGATAACACCACATACACATGAGTCTACATGATAAGAACATGTTTGCGCTGGTGTGATTGTACAGTAGCGTGTAATGCTCGTGTGTATTGATGAAATGGAGTCGGGACACAGGGTGGGGCGGTCAGACGACCGTCTCTCATGAGATCACACACATGATCTAACATGAGCTTCATCTGAACTTCATCTACAACACACAGAGAGAGCGGGTGGGATTTATACAACACTACAGTGATTTTACACGAGAAAAGACTTGACTCTTCATTTTCTGCTTGTTACCTTTCCTGTGGTTTTTCTTCCACTGAGTGAGCCAGAATCCTTTCAGAGTCACATTCTGGAATATTAAAGACTTCTGCGTGACAAGAAATAAAACGCAAATGTTGGTCAGCGCAACTAAAGAAACACATGATGCACACAAAGATACTAGAAAGAAACTCAAAAACAGGCCAAAGGTTGTGTCCTTGATGTCTTCACTTTTTAAGATATTTCTTAAATGTAAAAAATCCAAGAAAAGCACAAAGTCTAAGTTTGTTTATATAAAAGAGACTTTGCATTATTCCTTTTTTTATTTGATTTGGAATTTGTTTTAAAATTGCAGTTTAGTTTTGTCATTTGACATAAAATATATACAGTATTTATTTTACAAAGAAATGTGCAGCATTTGAGAAATAATAAAAGGGCAGTTGTTCATTTCTAATTTGTCTCAACTCATTTTGTAAAAATAAATCGTGAAAAATCATATCGTGAGATCAGTATCGTGAATCTTTACATCACAGAACGATGGGTTACTTAACGTAAACCCGGGTTCTTTGATAACAGAGTGAGGTGTTTCACTATGGGAATCGCTTTGGGCGTGACCAACTGCGGAAGCTCCTATGAAACCAGGTCTGTCTCTGACCTATAGACCTCTACCTATGTCATTAAAGAAAGATTTCTTCCCGTACCCGTGCAAGGAGGGAAGTGCTGGTGAAACACAGCACTCTGTTATCAAAGAACACGGGTTTACGTTAAGTAACCCATCGTTCTTTTTCTAACTTCGCTCTGTGTTTCACTATGGGAGATATAGCCCACTCCCAGAATGCACCCATATCCCTGCTATTCCTCATAGCCTTCAATGGGTACAGATGCACTGGCTCCCAGCACTGCGTGTGCCAAGGAAGGCTCCGACACGTCCAGTCTATAGAACCGCACGAAAGTGTGTGGCGTGGCCCAACTTGCCGCCGAGCAAATGTCTCCAACAGAAACTCTCCTGAGTAAAGCGCCATACCCCGTGTGGAGTGGGCTTTCAAGCCCTTAGGCGGCTGCAGGCCCCTGCAAACATAAGACAAGTATATAGCCTCCACGATCCAATGAGACAGCCATTTGACGCGATAACGGCTTCCCTCTCCGAGGAGTGGCTCACAACACGAACAGCTGGTCACAAGACCTGAAACCCGCTGTTTACATACATATAAAGTGCCCAAACCGGACACAATAAGTTCAGCTTCTGCTCCTCCGGGGAAGAATATGGAGGAGGGTGAAAAGCTGCCAGTTCAGTAGACGGGCACCTATACGCTGAGTCCACCACCTTAGGCATGAAACCAGGGTTAGGACAGAACGCAACATTAGTAAGCCCTGGAGCGAATTGCAAACAAGACGGGTTAACCGATAAAGCATGTAAATCACTCACATGCTTGGCGGTTACCAAAGCTATGAGCAGCGCAGTTTTAAAAGAAAGATACTTGAGCCCCACTCCTTCCAACGGCTCGAAAGGGTGATGACAAAGGGCTTCTAAGACAATGGTTATATCCCATAACGGAACCATTTACCTAGACACTGCAGCCTTTTCCCATCATAAAGGTCCCTCTCAGTCCCTTCGGCCTCATGCAGGTTGCTGTCTATCTGCGAGGTCGACTCGTTCAGCAGTCTGGACTGTTGGGCGGGGAAGAGGGGATTTTCTTCAACCTCCCTGGCCTTCAACTCTTTCCCTTTGGCGGGGGTAACAGCCGTCGACATGATGTGATCACCGACACGTCACAACACGGTAGCCTGCTGTACGATCAAAGGTAATTAAACCCTTAGAAGGTTCGCCTTGACACGTGAACCTAATTAGACTTGACGTCTCCTACCGCTGTAAATGAATACGCAATAGACCAATCGGAATAGCTCGCCTCAACGTGGGCGCTATTCCCACTTTCAAGAATGTCAGCTCAACAAAATCCCGTTCACTAATCTCGCGTTCGGTGGCGGGTTCCTATGACGGTCCACCTGTTGAACAGTTAAGCGAAAATCAGCCAATTCGGGCGTGCTGAGAGAGCTTGCTGCAGTCTCCCATTGGAAGAAAGCGCGAATGACATATGTAGAGGTCGACCTGACTGATGTAGGCAGGGGGAGCCTGGTCACAGGTCGACCTGTCTGTTAGAGACAGACGTGGTGTCATAGGAGCTTCCGCAGTTGGTCACGCCCAAAGTGATTCCCATAGTGAAACACCGAGCGAAGTTAGAAAAAGAACACATGAATATATATAGATATATCTGGTCTGATGTGTAGTGTACGTGATGGTGGTGATAAACTCACAGTGGGTATCTGAAGGGGTTTTCTGGCCATGCCTCCATAAGTGATCATCGTACCTCCATGACTGAAGGAACATCAGAGAACATCAGAGCTGTCAACATGCGTCACATTGATGGAAATGTTATTAACATAAAACCATACTCGAGATTAGACAACACGAGTCCTCCGCTCGAACCTCCAACACAGTTCAGACCCAGTTTAGGTTTAGGAACCTCCTATAAGACATCTCACAATATCTGTTTTGTTGAAATCATGTGACACGATTACTTCACTTTGTTGCCAAAGAGCAAAAAACCCACCTTAAAGATCTTGGAAAGCCCTGATGACATCACTTCCTCTTCTGTGAGGACATAATCAGCTCCCACTGACTTCAGCTCCTGGGTCAGTTCTGCACAGTTTGGTCTGAATAAAACACACACATACCTTATACGTACATGTGTTTGTGTGTGTGTCTGTGCATGCGTGTGTTCAGACAGAATTCTGAATTCTTGAAATAAGATCTAGATTACAGATGAAAATGTCTATTAAAGTGGCTGTCACTCAGACAGTTTCTGCATGTCTCGTGTTGATCTTGAGTACTTACAGAATTGTATTGCACCCTTCAAATATCCCTAGAGTCTTTAGTCTGATCGCATTTATAAAAGACATACAGCTGGACGATTATTTCTGAAAACATACGACGCGTGCAGGGGGATGGGGGGCGGAACTAAAGCACGTGCGCACCCATTGCCAACAAAACACAGACGTATGACTCAGTTTGACTTACCACATACGGTTCATGTCCGGCATCTTTTAGTGCTGGGACCGCTCCATATATCAGTTTCAAACCATCTCCAAAACCAGCGTTATATCCACCATTTATATAACATTCATCACTGAAATGCAGCGAACAAACAGAAACACCTAAACTTCTCTCACTATCGCAAGAGTAACGAGCTGTAGCTGCAGGCCCACAGCGCAGCCAATCTTGATGCTGCGCAGCCAATCTTGATGGTAAGCAGGTCTTCCTATTGCTCATCGGTTGATGCGTGGGCGGGCTATTTCTTTTGCCTTGCCATGGGCGTGCTTTTCCGGGATAATGGCCCAATAAGGGACTATGAAAAGTTGTTACGAAACAGATTTGTAAAGAATTCAGAATGCATGAAACACCGTGGCCTCCCCCCCCTTAATGTTCTTAAAATCAGATCTTCAGATGTTCTGGAAACTAGTAAATGTTCCTCTGAGGTAGAAACATCTGCAGTAGAGCTTCTGATGTCATTTATACCACAGATAAAGAGGCATCACCATTGCCTTCCATTGTATGAACACCACCCAGACATCTTTTAAAATTTTCTGTAAACTCAACGGATGCATTGGATGGTTTTCTTGTGAAATCAGAACACATTCTCATTGAATCTGACAGTTTGACAGCCTAAATCTAAAGCACTCGTGTGTAAACTTTACAATAAGGTTTTATTTGTCAACATCAGTAAATGCATGAGCTAAAACAAACTAGCAATGAATAATACAGTTTTCTTGTATGTGTGATCAGAACGATCCCATGCTTTTAGACTTGTCTTATAAGCAGCAGTGTTTTATAGATGCGTTTGAAATCTGAACGTGAGATAAGAGCGTGTTCTATAACACATGACAGTGGCGTGTACTGTATGTGTACCTGTCTCTAATGATGTTTATAGTTTGAAGCCCCAGAGCTGATGCCATCTGAATGACTGCACGTCCCACCGCACTGTTCGATCCGTTCTGAAGGACCGTACAACCTACACACACACACAGAGAGAGAGAGATTGGCCACTCAAACAGATGATAAAATAAACACACATGTACAGAGAGAGTGTTTGTTACCTGGTGTGAGGGATTGAAAGTCTTTCAGCATTCTGTATGCAGTGCAGGGATTCACAAACACTGTAGCAGCTCCCAACACAGAGATGTGTTTACAAACAGACATCACGTCATGATCTTTACACACAACACCTGTCCTCCACGTACCTGACACACACACACACACACACACACACACACGTCATGATCTTTACACACAACACCTGTCCTCCACTTACCTGACACACACACCTGTAGGAACTGGACTGAGGATTGTAAAAATGTTTCTGATGTAATGCCAGTGATACTCAAATATCTCTTTACCAAAGCCAGCATCAATGGGCACGACCCAATCACCAGGCTTGAGAGCTGTGACATCACTGCCCACCTCTATCACCTCTCCCACCCCCTCATTCCCCCCCACAGCAGGAAGAGGACACAGGATCGGGTATGAACCTACAGAGACAACACCAAAGAGCCGTGACCTTCTCCATCTCACAACACAACATCATCTGTAAGAACATCTGGCCTGTCAGACATTACAAACTCTGAGTGTGTGTGTGTACTGAACCCTGGATCATGTTGATGTCGGCAGGATTGACGGGTGCTGCGAGCATCTTCAGCCTCACATCGTGACCTCTGACGGGACGCAACATCATCTCCTCCATTCTGAAACAAACCAGTGTTCTCTACCGTCACTGCTACACTGACACCTGAACACCCATGAAACGCTCTCTAGCCATTAGAAGATGAAGATCAATTCATTCCACACTTTATAAGTGAAACACTTCTGTTTGTGTTCTTTACATTTCTACTGTATAAATCAAGCTCATGAATATGAATGTAAAGCGAGTACCTGACCGTGTCCTCATCACGTGAATGTTGTCTGTAGATTAAAGCTGAGCAGTGATGAACAGATCGACAGCATCTCTTCAGTAAAACCATCTGATGATGACCAACACCTCTGATCATCACGACCTCTACAAGTCAAGTGCCCTGAAAATACTGCTCAACAACATCAAGGCCCTCAACTGTGTGTGTCACGTGACTTTACTGTATTTCATCACATCATCATCATTTCAACTCCGTTTCACTTCTCATCGGTTTAACAGCTGCTCTGAAACATCATTTTCATCAATAATATTTACATTTCTAACCCATCCTGAGGTCTGTGCTTTTACATCAAATCTAGATGCTGCCAAAGATGTGTTCATTTCATATTACAAGAATATTTTTACAAAGAAACTGTAAAAACTGACAGTGAACGCTGAAGCAAAGAAAACATTTTCACTCCCCACAAAACCCCCGTTTACTCATGACCTACACATGATTTTATTGAAGATCTCAATGATCACATTTTCAGTTTATTTGCATTTTGTGGTCTTGAGAGATAAAAGGTTAAAGAAGCACACAGGAAGAGTTTAGGACTGCGGTGAAATAAATCTCAATTCCTCATTTCAGTGATTCTTTCAGCAGAAACACACGGCAGGGGAGATTTCTTTATTTGGAAATATTCAGTTCATGAGTTCACAGTTCATGCTAAACACACATCTGAGAAAGAAAATCACACTGATGATGATAAACATTCCCTTCAAATACTTCACATCATGAAGTTTACAGGACATTTAAAATCACATATTTAGTCAAATATCACTAGATTATGATGCTGAATAAAGACGTCATATCAACTATTTGAAGTGTTCAATGTTAAATCTTTCGAGAAAGTGGTGCTTTAACTTTAGTATTAAAGCTCTAAGTCTAGAATAAAATAATTATGTTGCACAACATTGGTTGAAATGTTTTGCTTTTAACGCATATTTCTACTACATTCACTTAAAATATTAAGCAATAAATAATATCATATCGAATAATGTAATATATCCATACATACGTATTTCATATGGCACGAACACGTGTTGTTCTGTGTCTTTGGTGTGTTATAAGTTGCTCATGCATGTATTAGACGTGTAAAATTGCAGAAATGAAAGTGTGGGAACAAAAGACCCAGACCTGCCTGAAACACCTCGTGTAGCCACACCCCCACAAATCTACGTCAGTTGGTGGTCTGATTGGACTAAGACCGCCCAAATGTAGACGCAAGTAAGATGGGCGTACCTGTCAGTACAACTGAAGAGGAACCTGATGTTCCAGATATGGTCAGAGGCGTCACATTTCCCTCACACGCTTGCAGTATTCCACCAATCACTACGCACTGGTGAACTGGCCAATCACAGCACACCTCGCTTTTCAGAGCCATGAGCTTTGTTAAACATCTGTGTGTCTCAGAGAGGCGGAGCAAAGAGGAGATACAAACATGCACGGTGTGTGGAAAATACAGCGTTTATCAACCTTAAATCCTGTAGACACATTACATCACATCTAAAACAAACCATAATATTCCTTTAGCCGTGTCATATGATGTATCAGAATGACGTGGGTGTTTATATTTGACCATACATGTAGTGATAAAAGAAATGTTAATTTACATCTGTAAAATACAATTCATTCAATTTCTGATATTTTATAATAAAACAATATAACAGAGCCCCTTTCCCCCAAAAGAACAAAGGAATGTGAATGTCGAACCTGTTGCAAGGACCAGGGACCTCAACAAAAGACAAGAAAGTTTGTTTTAATTTGTGTTGTGAAGATGAACGAAGGTCTCAAGGTTGGTTTCATTTGAACCCTTTAACTGTAATTACAATACGAGACATCACTGTTCATCACTACGGTGATTTCTTGTTATCAGCATTGAAAAAAATAAAAGCACTTCAGTGTTCATTTATTCAACAGTCGTGGAATAATGTGGAATAAAACATCCTTTACTTTAGTGTATTAACCTTACACTGTAGGGAGGTGAGCGATCTTTCAGTGTTAGACATACGATAAACATACGTCACCCACAGGAGGAGAGCTCGAGAGAACGGTAACTTAACAAAAACAATCTGCATCAGCAATCACAAAAGTGTTCATTACAAGAATTATTGGCCAAAACGGAACTTGAAACATAATTATGTTAAAGGCGCAGTTTTTGATTTACAGCGGCCACTAGCGTTGTATTATAGATTTGCCGTGAATCGCTCAGTCCAAACACGACGGTGGCCACCACAGTACAAAAGATGTGGTTCTGATGTTGACGCAGGGAAGAGATCATGCGGGCATTAGAAAGACCGTAGAAAGAGCGATGACTTATGTATTACATCAAATAAAAGCTCTGTGGATTTTAAGTTTAAAAAGAAGAATAAAAGTCAGACAGGAGCTAAGACCTGTGTTAATATTATAAAGACTTTCCAACAGAGACGAGTTAGGACCCGCGGTACTGTATGAAGGTATTTCTGTACACTAAAATGTACACTCACAGCCCCAATGTGAAAACTTGTAGTTGAATGTTGAGATTTGCACTCGTGGACAAAACTCACAAATCTGTCTTCTGAATTTGCAGAAAAATAGTCACATTCTGACATTTACAACATACACTGGCAGATACAAATGCACAGCACATATTTACACATTTTTGAATTGCAACCACAAACAGGCATCCACAACCTCTCAAACCTGTCACTGCAGTTTCAAATCTTCCCGCCTTGACTTTTGCTACTACTTTCGCAATGAACCCGTTGCAAAACTAACTTTGTGAGTTTTGTCCACGAGTGCAAATCTCAACATTCAACTACAAGTTTTCACATTGGGGCTGTGAGTGTACATTTTAGTGTACAGGTACAAATACTTTACAAGTTCACAAATTAAAATCTACAAGCTCTCAAGTTTTGCTACCGAAATATCTTCATAGTACTGAGGCTTTTAGCAGATATACTGTACTCACAGATATCTATGGAGATACTTCCCAGCAGAGAGACGTTGGAGAGAAAGATCGTCTTAAAATCACCCCCGAGGAGGATGCTTTGATTCGGATCAGTATGAGAGTAACATTGGTTTTTCTGTTTCTTAGAACCAAGATAGGTTGTTGTTGTTGTAATATTAGCTGTGTGACGGAGCAGTTTTGAGCGTCATTGTTTATCTGGAACCGCTTTAATATTGTACTCGTCCAGATACTGGAGAGAGAGCGCGTAGGCGATAAAATTGTTTTACTCTCTTACTCAATGATGAATAAACATACATTTAATCCGCGGGTCACATGCGTTCCGAACCGTAGAGTACGATCCGTACATATCACGGATCATCCGCGATCCGTTTCACCACTACACCGCAGGGGAGAGGAAACGTGCATTGTAGAGTTGTTTTGAACAGCAGCCCTAAACGGACAAACATGGCGACAAATTCAATGTATTGTCAATGTTTCACATTTACTCTTCAAATCGATGTAGAAACAACATATTTCTTTAACCGCGTCATTTTATGAATGAAAAAAAAACATTTTGATATTAGTACTGTAACTGATGTCTCTATTAAATTGATTATTTTAACATTAATTATAGCCTTTCAACAATATAATTGAGAGCTATCATGAAATATACAGAAATTGAAGGAAGTTCTCAAACACTTTACAGTCTTTAATGCTAAATTATAAATTAAATGCAGAAGAATTCTCATTAAAGCTACAAAATCACATTGATTTCTTCTTTTACTTTGTTCTTTGATTAACATTAGTGACAGGAGTCACAGCAGCACGTTTAAGAGCGCGGCCCCTTTAAGAGCCGTCTCAGTACGCAGATCTGACCGTCACCGCACTCCCATTTTCACAACTCTTTGCATTCATTTAAGATTTTATTTTACACTTTGAAGTCTGTGCTTAAGAAAATGCTAGACAAAACGGGCTTTCTGACATAATCTTGTGTGGTTTTATCCATTCAAGCACGAAAGAGAACTGAACACGCAGCGGGGTGACTTGGAAGTGATGAGTGGAGCAGTAGCGTGTGTAGATAAGATCTAGTTGATTACCAGACTTATGAGTTGCTGAAGTGGGAACTCGCTTGAGGTCAAACGATGCAGTCAGGTTGTTGAAGTCGGCAGCCTGCGGTTTTTCAAGGTGGATGTTGAAGTCTCCAAGTACCACCAGAGGAGTACCATCCTCGGCGAGGAAGGATGACAGAAGCGTATCCAACTCCTCCAAGAAATGTCCAAGCTGACCTGGGGGACGATAGATAACCACAACATGAGTTTTAACAGGGTGGATGATAGTAACAGCATGTGACTCGAAGGAGATGTTGTCACACGAGGGTGCCAGCTGTTTGAATTTCCAGTCGTTGGGGATAAGTAGACCGGTTCCTCCACCCCTCCCTGATCTGCGTGGGCTGTGAGAGAAAGTGTAGTTATTGGAGAGGGCAGCCGGTGTGGCAGTGTCCTCTGGCTTGATCCAGGTTTCAGTAAGTGCTAAAAGAGAAAGACCTGAGGGTCAATACTGAGGTGCAATGATCAAGTGCCTTGTCGGTGTCCTTGCTCGGTGGAGTCGCACAGGTAGAGTCGATGGTCTTTATGCTCTTCGGTCTGCACGCGGTGGTTAATTGCACTTAAATACCCGTTTTAATCACGCAATTGAATTCAGCAAGACACGCCTTCAAAATCTCACAAAAACAAGCGAAACCAGCACTAGAACGAACGCAACTGTGTCAGTTGACAGTTTGACAGTGTCAAACGCTGCAGATAGGTCTAGCAGAATCAGGACCGAGGATTTTTTAAAAATTTTATTTAAAATTAAATTGAACAAGACTAGACAATGAGGTATATATTTACATTATTTACTAATTGTTAATCTAATGTAAATTTTACTAATACATTTACTATTTAAAATTAAAGTTGTATTTGTCAGTATTAATGGACCAGAGCTTACATTAGTTGAGAGATTAATAAAGAGATTAAAGAGTTTAATAAATACTTGAACAAATGTATTGCTCATTCATTGCTAATTAATGTTAATACCCTACATTTATATGATTAAAAAATATTTGGCTTTTATTCACATAATAATCATTGATCAGCGCACATATAGACAGAAACACGTGTATTAAACATGAGAACTGTTGCGGAGACTGTACTGGCCAGCTTTCTAACATAAACAACGTTTAAACAGGGCGAATAAAACGAGTGGGTGAAATTATTGATCAGCGCACACACATAGAGCGCGATGGTAAACATGGGAAGCGTAAACGAGCGTTCACCACGCGACAGATGTGTTACTGAGACTCTGCAGTGGCCATCTTTTCTAACACGAACATTTTTTAACTGCCCAAACGAGTCAAGTCTGTGGGAGGAGGCGGAGCTCTGTTGTCACCGTGTTCACGTACATGTCGGAAAAAAGAGAGTGAGCGGGAACGCGCAGCTGGTATCGATACGTGGGACGTGCGTATTGGAACCGTTTCAGATTTTTCAGTATCGAAATATCGATATTTTTGACAACACTACTGTGTTGTGCACGTCAAAATAAAAATCATCTTTTTATTTCATTGGCGGTTGGCAGTAAAATGAAATCACCCATACTACATGTCATTTATTATGATTTTATTGGGCTGTATTGTTTTTAATAAGCATTTGTTTATTAATCTTGTTTATTTTAAATGTTTCATAAAATACCTATATGTTATTCATGATTGGGTAACTTAGTATTCGATTTAGTAAAAACGTATTTTTACCGTTATTATGTAAAATAAGTTTAAATCAAGAACGTTTTGAAATTCACAACCTTTCAACACAACTTTTTCTCACGAATTTAAAGGCTGCTATTTGACTAGTAAAGGTAAATGTAATATTATGCGACTACGCATTACTTTACGGAAAGCTTACGGACTACTAGCTATGTTCTGTCTTAAAACCAAATGGCGCAACCGAATAACGTGCAGAGTTAGTTACAAACTAGCTAGTAGTTACTAAGCCCGCAGGGTCATTCTATTCCTTACGCCCCACCGGGAACGCAGGCTACCACCTCCACAGCTCTTTGATTGCTAATACGACCTTTTCACAGACTAAACTAAATGAATCATTGCTTGGTAATCGGTTGCCCTAAATTGGTACCTACTATCTAATTGTGGACTGACGGCTATACAAGCTAATCTATCTGTGAGACAGTCTAACAGAAGAATGGCTAAACCCAGTGAAACATCAACTAATCTGAGAGGAAAGAGAGTCAAATTCTACAAGGAACTATAGCAAAACTGTCTGCATAAATGTGTGTGTGCACGATGTGTGTGTGTGGCGGGTGTAGACAGTGTGTGCGGTCACGGTGTGAGCGTGTGCATGATGTGTGTGCGTACGATGTGTGATTTAAGTGCGGTGTGCGTATGATATGTGTGTGTGTGTGTGTGTGTGTGTGTGTGTGTGCGCGCATGTATGATTGATGTGTGCGTGTATGTTGTGTGTCCACGGTGTGTGTGGGGTGTGTACGTATAATGTGTGAGCATGCGCATGATGTGTGTGTGTGTGCGTGTGTAATGTGATTGATGAATGTGATCTTCATTCTGTGACCTGTGTCCTAGGGCTCGTTGTGCTCTTCTGAGGGCTCGTTGTGCTCTTCTGAGGGCTCGTTGTGCTCTTCTGAGGGTACTTCTGGAGTCTCCTCGAGGTCGATTAGAACACTGTTGTCAATCGCCTCTGATCCAGCAGACACTGCGGAGGGTGTTTTTAATCTCACCGTCGAGGTTTCTCCTGTGATGTCGACTTCCTTCCAGCTAGGATTATTATTGTATGCCATGTAGAGGTTAAACTTGTCAAGTCCACACAGCACGTCATCATTGTTGTCTATGAGGCCCAGTTTCAGGAAGCGCTTCCTCTTCGCAGGATTGCTGAAGAAGTCCTTGAGATACGGGTCATGGAGACAGTTGTATTCTGTCCCCATGAGCTTCAGGTTTGGATCGTTTAAAATAAAGTCGGCCTGAGGCTCAATGAGACGTTCACTCAGTTTCTTTCTGGTGAACTGCGGTGTAACATTTCTAGGGATGTACACCTTAGTGCCAACAGGCCTAAACTTATTAAAGTCCAGTTTATACTTAACTTTTCTCTTTGAAGGCTCCATGAACGAACCGATCAGTAACGATTGTAGAAAACGCCAGAAGAAACGCCAGAATTGCAGCGAACAGAAAAGAATCAGCGCGCGACGTCTTCTGCAATACGGTTCAGAGCAACAATATACTTCCTAGCAACGGGACTCTACACGACGGTAAGGCGACACAAAATATGAAATCCTACATTTCAAATCACAAAATTGTTCATTACACGCATTACTGACGCAAACGAAACTTGAAACATAATTATATTAATAAACGACTAACAAAAACAGGCAGAAAAACAGCACGCAAACCTTCCGCAGACCAACCTCATTAATTATGCAAACAACAGCCAATAGAAAGTCTCCAGCAACAGATCCTTCAATATTTTCATGGTTTTGTTTTCCACGCAGTTCCGTTTATTATCACCTGTATATGTAGAGTGTTTCTAGTATGATGTATAGTAGAAATAAATGAAATAAGACGTTTTTTTACGCGATTTCTTTATGCAGCTGCTCGTTTCGCTCGTTTAGTGGTTTTATTTTACGTTATTGGTGCAATGGATGTAAGAAAGCGGTTTAAAGATTCGTCTTTCGAGCTCGACCGACAACAACAAGAGTGGAGAAGTCTGGAGACATGAATGAGATTGTAGGAGATGAAGACTGACATAATGACACTGATCACAGCAGCAGTCAATGACAGTAAAACAAGCTAACGGTACTATTCATAACTTTGTCGTCTTTAATATGTGTCATATTTCATCATCTAGGATCATAGGAATCTTTCAGGATTCTCAAAAGGTCTCTGTCTGCACGAGCCTTAAATGTGACTGTAGCAGTAACGTACAGATCAAATGCAGACTTTGAGACAGAAAACAAATGTAAAGTGTTTGTAAACTATCATTCACTTACCATAGAAGCACATCGAGTCCTGATTATAAAAATGAAAGCCAGTCTCATAATCCACAAAGACAAAACAAACTGTTTGCGTTTCCCTTCAGAAAAGAAGTCCCTGCAGCAGCCTGAAGCGCGCGTGCACATAGACCTCGTGAGCGATCTAAAATCATTACTTTATCGTTGTATTTGTTTTATTAAACACCATTGCTTTATTACGTATTACTATTGCACTGCAAAAAATATTTATAGCAAGAACACATCACAAAAGATTCTTGTTAACTCAACTTCACCGAATCTAATAAAAATAAATAATATTAAAGTTAAAGATGTAAAGTCTAGCACAGTGTAAAACAGGTTGAATGAAGTGATTATTCAGTAAAGTATAATGTAATGTAAAAGTATAAACACGGTGCAAGGTTCACTTGTCTATTGTGCATTTAAATATTGAACATTATAAGAATGAAGTAAAACAGATATGAAGACTGCATATAAAGCATCAGATAGGGAACTAAGCGGCATTTAGGAATCATCATTGATCCTTGCCGGACCCCTAGTGGACAATTGAGGTACAGCAGCGAAAAGCGTCACATTTGTGCTTATATCCAATCAAGAATCATAAAAAGTAAAGAAACAACGTCCGCTTTTATTTAGTCATGTTATATTAATATGCTCGAACACGTGAAGTATGACAGAAAAATCACGTGTAGTGCAGTCAGAAACACCTTAACACAGTCCTTGTTGCTTCAGTTTAACCAACCCATGACTGAAAAACATGCAACACGCTTAGTTTACATTTAGTCATTACTTAAAATAGAAAGAGACCAATGTTATATCATTACTAATATTAGTCTGTCAGATTCTGTATTCATATCGCAAAGGTCATTCTTTTCTTTCAAGTTGTTGTTTTTAAAGAACTCGGTGAATGATTATAAGTTATTATACGGTATTCAACATGAAATATTTCATTAGCGCGGTTGATATGAATGCAGCATCTCTTCAGTAAAACCATCTGATGATGACCAACACCTCTGATCATCACGACCTCTACAAGTCAAGTGCCCTGAAAATACTGCTCAACAACATCAAGGCCCTCAACTGTGTGTGTCACGTGACTTTACTGTATTTCATCACATCATCATCATTTCAACTCCGTTTCACTTCTCATCGGTTTAACAGAGACAACCTTGAGAGATAAAAGGTTGAAGCACACAGGAAGAGTTTAGGACTGCGGTGAAATGAGTTTAAAGGAAACACACGGGCAGGGGAGATTTCTTTATTTTGAAATATTCAGTTCATGCTAAACACACATCTGAGAAAACAAATCACACTGATGATAAACATTCACTTCAATTACATCACATCTGTAATGTGTTCACATCACACTTGCTTCCATGTGATCTGATGGGACGTGATGTATTATGATCTTCACTGATGATGTCATGAAATGAACTCCACATGCAGGTGTTCAGATGACAGTCACACATACAGGAAGAGTGAAGGTGAATAACACGGCAAATAAAACGTCATCTATTACTCCTCATGAATCATTCTTCAGTTGAGCTGCATGATTTTTACGGACTTTAAAAAACTTCTTGATATTTTATTTGTGGTGATCATGTCACCTTGAAGGGACACTTCACCCAAAAATGACAATTCTGTCGTCATTTACTCGCCCTCAGGTTGTTTCAAACATGTTTCAGTTTCTTTGTTCCGTTGAACACAAAGAGAGATATTTGGAAGAATGTTAGCAACTGACATTTCTGGGCCGACTTTGACTACCATTTTTTCTACTATGGTGTGGATGATGTCCCAGAACTAAAAATGACTAACATTCTTCCAAAAATCTTTCTCTGTGTTCATCAGAACAAAGGCATTTATACAGGTATGAAATGACATGAGGGTGAGTACATGAGTGTGTGAACTATGCCTTTAAACACAGTTTTGGTTTCTGCACCTTTGCATTTGATTTATTTATGATTGACTGATTCTTTTCGTGCGTGTGTGTGTTTATGCAGCAGGGCAGGTGAGAGGCTGAACTCCTCTGAGCTCCAGGACTTTGTTCATTTGCACCTCGAGGGTCTTGGCAGCTTTAGTGATCTTCAGATTTCTCATGCAGCCTTTGAATGATGCGTTTATGGTGAGTCCAAACTGATTCAGACCGTCTGTAACAAACAGACGGACAGGATTTCAGTCAAATCATCTCAAAACTGATGCTCTTTAACTGATCTGTAACTCTTCTCAACTCATAGAATCACATACGCACGCACACACACACACACACACACACACACACTACATAGACGAGAGAGTTTGATTGGCATACCGGGGTATCCTCCCACATACACAGGGTCATTGGTGTCAGCAGAGGGCGAGCGAGGATCACGACTCACTGCCTCAGACTTTCTGCCGTCCACAATCAGCTCAAGGCGGTGCTTCAGCTTGTGGGCGGAGACAGTGTGCCACTGTCCATCACAAAGCCCCGCCCCCTGATCAGGCTCATATACGGCTGTAAAGCGGCCCGCTCCGTTATCGGCATGGAACAGAAGCTACACAAACATACACGCTTTAATAAACAGAAGAGACACAAAAAGAAATACACACTCTCTCTCTCATACCTTTCCGTTGACTAGTTCAATACCAAGTGCATCCGTGTTTTGGCTGCTGACACCTAACAGAACTCCACTGCTCTGGGATGTCCGAAACTCAAGATCCACAGATACATCATTACCAACTCGATACGCAGCCACTGGACAGAAAACACACACACGCACGCACACTTTTAAAGTGATCGTTCACCCAAAAATGAAAGTTCTGTCATTATTTACTTCCCCTCTGTCATTTTAAACCTGTATGGCTGGCTTCCTTCCTTCCGCAGAACACAAAAGAGGATATTTTGAAGAGTCGGTAACCGAACAGCACTGGACCCCATTCACTTCTATAGCATGAGCACAAAACCAATGGGTGCCAGTTAACAACATTCTTCAAAATATCTTCTTTTGTGTTCTGCAGAAGAAAGAAAGTCATACAGGTATGACATGACAAGGGTGAGGGCGAGTAAATTCTCATTCTTGAGTGAACCATCACTTTAACTCTGGTTTTCTAAAAATCTAACTTATGTTTACAACAATAAAAAGTATTTGCCAATGGGGTATGCTTAATTACGTTTATTGAAATAAGTTGAAACTTAAATCTACAGCTGCATCTAAAAAAATGAGAATATCATGGAAAAGTTGATTCTTTTTTGTCATTTAATTAAGAAAATCGAACTTTCTCATATCCCAGATTCATTGCAAGTATTTCAACAGTTTTTACTTTTAATTTTGACGGTTACGACTTATCTTCTTAAAGATCAATCCAAAAAAGATTTACAAAACAGAAATGTTCGAGATCTCCAAAGTATGTTAAATGATGCACTCAATACTTGGTTGGGGCTCATTTTGCAGGGCTTCCTGCTTTAATGTGACGTGGCATAGAACGATGATGATCAGCACTGCTGAGGTGTATTAAAGCCCAGGTTGCTTGACTATATGAGCCTCCAGCTGGTCTGGATTGATTGATGGGATGTTTCTAAACGTCCTCTTGACAATACACCATAGATTCCCTATAGGGTTCAGGTCAGATGAGCTGGCTGGCCAATAAAGCACAATAATATCATGGGTCAGAAGTAGATTTCCCACTGTGGGCAGGTGCTAAGTCCTGCATCTCCAAAAAGCTCCAAAATCTCCTGCTAGACGGCTGCGTTGACTGTGGATTTGATCAAACACAGCGGACCAACACCAGCAGATGACGACATGACAACCCAAATCATCACAGACTGTGGACACTTCACACTGGACTTCCGTGCCTCTGGGACCTTGATTTACAAATGAAATGCAAAATGTACTTTCATCTGAAATGATGGTTCAGGAATGTGACCGCTTTAGCCCATTTCCTTAAGACGTCTGTGTGTTGTGGCTCCAGCTTCTGTCCACTCCCTGTGAAGCTCTGATGGCCTTCTCCTGACAATCTTCCCAAGGCTGCGGTCATCCCTGTTGCTTGTGCAGCTTTTCCTACCAAACTCTTTCCTTCCAGTCAACTCTCTATGAATATATTTTGAAGCAGCACTGATTCAGCGATGACCTTCTGTGGCTTACCCTTCTTGTGGAGGGTGTGAATGATTGTCAAGTCACTCGTCTTCCTCATCATTGTGGTTGCATGAACTGAACTAGCCCGTGAGTTACCCGCCATTCATACTTTATCAATTAATCAAACTAATTAAGCTCTACATTTTTTTTAAATTAAATGACAAAATAAAGAACTTTTCCATGATATTGTCGTTATTTGACTTGCACCTGTTTTTTGCTTAGTTCCATAAAACACTTCATATTTGAACTCTAACCCTAAAGCAACATGTTTATTCTTTTACTTCCTGCTAAAGTTTGCTATATTTCAAAACACTGACGGCCATTTCCCATCCTTCTCTTTTAAATGTCTTTGTAACCCTTCTGAAAGCAGCGTTTGAGCGTTTGATAAATGTGCTGAAAATAAAAAAGTGTTGGAGAATGAATGACAACAGTGTTTCAGGATTTTGTCACATGTGGTTATTGAACGCGTGTTAGTGAAAGCAATTAAAAATGATTCAGAGTTTAGTTTCACAGACTGTAACGATGTGGAGTCTTACCGGCTTTGGCATAGCCAGTGCCATCAAAATAAGTTCCCTTCTGTGGGTTAGCAAAGCAGGAGCCCACCCGATAACTGGAGGAGGGGTTCTCCATGTCCAACGGCAGATTTAACATCCTGAAGTTCCTGATGCAGCCGTTGATGCTGTACAACACCTGAAACACAACCCATGCACAGTCACTCAGAGAGACACACAACACATTCACCAGGTTCTGTGTGTGTGTGTGTGTGTGTGTGTGTGCTCTGTGTGTGTGCTCTGTGTGTGTGTGTGCTCTGTGTGTGTGTGTGTGTGTGTGTGTGTGTGTGTGTGTGTGTGTACTCACAGGTCCGATGCGTTTGGTGGTGTAATTGAGAGGCAAACCCCCCACATACAACATTCCCACAACATCCAGAATATCAGCTTGCTTTGGACTGGTTGTGTGCCTGGAGTGACGGCCGTCGATGGTCAGAATTCCCCTCTGCTTCTCTCTCAACACACGGATCTACACACACACAGAGAGAGAGACAAATGACACTTCACACACACACACAGAGAGAGAGAGAGAGAAATGACACTTCACGCACGCACGCACGCACACAGAAACTCTTTTCCTAGAGATCTCAGATGAAGACAGATATAATGCTGGTAAGCATCAGGTCAACTTCACTCCATCACTCAGTCTTCCTGAAAGTGTTTTTGTGGAGTATTTCCTGATGAATGAAAGAGGACAGTCAAACCTTGTGCCACTCTCCGTCATTGATGACACGCGGCACGCTGACGGAGGTGTTACCGCTGCCCAGATCATAACTCAGATGAGCCATTCCTTCCTTCACCTGGACGGTGGCGAAGTCAGCGTGATTTATTCTGGCCATGTAGAAGACCAGACCAGAATCTGCTTCTGTACGCATCTCAAACTCGATGATCAACCTGCGTTCACACAAACACACGTGTGTCATACAAGACGAGCTTAAGATCAGAACACACACGTGATGATGATGAAGTTTCACTCACCTGTTCTTCACCTTTCGGTCATCAAACTCAAAGGCCATGTGACTGTTTCTGGACAGACCGAACTGTTTGGCAAGTTGCAATATGACAGGACCTGCTTCAGCTGCACACGAGCCCTGCACAGAACACACAACACATGACACTCACACACCACACCAATCAGACATATTCTTCTTATGACCAAGCCCAACCACCCCCAAAAACCCTCCAAATGTTCCTATTGACGGCCTGTAGATGGCGCCAGAGGACAAGCTTCTGCGCATCCAATTAAAAACATTGAAGCAATGAAAGCAATCAAAGAGTCTGACTGCAGAAACAGATGATGTTTAAAAAATCACGTTTTTATTGTGCTTTACTGGGTTAGTTAGTATCAGCCCGACCGCAGTTTGATTGACATCAACTGTGATACATAATAAAATAAACATGATTTTTTAAATGTGTAAAAAAAGGGGGTTATTTGTTTTTTCAAATCAATTCTTCAATTACACCTGAAAACTGATTTGAAACAAACGCATGAGAAATAAAGAAATCACAATCATGACAAATATTCTGCAGTGTTTCTGCTGAGGTTAATGTGGTCAGATTTCTTTCATTCACAGAAGTGGCACGGAGTGCGCTATAGCAGCATAAGACATCAATTTTTCTTTTTTTACACGGGTTACACTGAAATTATTGCACACTGTGTGTGTGTGTGTGTGTAGGAGTGAGTATTGTTGATACCGTGGGGTCTTTGACATTGGTGGGCGTGTCTGGGATGGGGCTGACCTCAGCGAGGGGCGTGGCCTGAGATCAGCAAACAGAAATATAAGTGAAGCAGCAGAGCTCAGATACACTCAATAACACTCGGAGGATAAAAGCCTGTTTTAACGATGTCTTTACTGACTTTCTGCACGTTGAGTGTATGTTGTGTTGCTGTCTATGCGGGTCAAGATAAATCTTCATTTGTGTTCTGAAGATGAGCAAAGGTGTTACGGTTGGAATGACTTGAGAGTGAGTAATGACAGAATTTTCATTCTACGGTGAACCGTCACTTTAAGACTAAAAGCATCAGATACTATGCTGAAGTGTACTGAATATTGAATCAGGTCTCTCTCTCTAAATGTCTGCACAACTGGAGCCAGTCATCTGTGAGGGTAACGACCTGAAAACCACTCCATCATTACATACACCTGCTCTCTCTCTCTCTCTCTCTCTCTCTGTGTCTCTCTCTCTCTCTCTCTCTCTCTCTCTCTCT
>NC_079904.1:24358120-24371216 GCF_024868665.1 Triplophysa rosa
ATTTGAGTTTTGAATAAAACAAATGTAAAAGGAGAAAGAATAAATATTCAATAAGCAATCGTCACATTACTGTATGTTAAGTGTAAGATAAACTCCTCATTTGTTTCCATTGAAGCTCATCGAGGGTGTCCGCGCATCCTTAAAATGTCTTTAAAATTCTTAAATTCCATAATGTCAAAATAAGGCCTTAATTAGCACTAAAACGTCTTAAATCCACGTTTCCAAGGTCTTAGAAATGCAGTCGAACCGACACCGTAAAGAAGATTTCATTTTCGTTTTAAATTCATGTGTGTCTATTTGTCACGCAGAACAAAATAGGCGGAACCAACTAACACATAACACGTTCGCGGGGGTTCGTTGGGTGAGTGGACTGGACATTACCACATGGAGAAACGTTGGAGCTTTAGCCGTGGAGAAGTGCAAACTTGTTGCTATGAAATTGGTCTTAAATTTCATGCTGCACGGTATTAAAAAGTCTTACATCTAACTCTCAGAAACCTGCAGATACCCTGTCATCAGATGTTCTTCAGAAGTAAACCATGAGAGAGAACTAAAAAACACTAATACTAATAAATACTAATCAATTGATGTTCTTATTGGACATTTTCTTTGACCCTGGACGACTTTCCCCCAACTCAGTTTCTTCCAGCGCTGGCCGTAATTCGAATGATGTACAGTGTGAATCACACAAAACCTGAGCATCACTGCACTGAAATGTGTCTCACAATCTTACAAAATCTACAAAGTTTCAGTGCACGGTAAACCATGTTTAGCTCCAGGGTGAGATTGAGTCTGTCAGGACGTACCGTGGAAGGTGCAGGCGGAGGCTTCACTGCTGCTGTGGGCGGAGTCTCTTCCTCCTCATCCTCTTCTTCTTCCTCCTCAGGTGGGGGAGGGGGTGGAGCCGAGTCAGGACACTGACCAATCTCTGCGTTCTCAAAGGCGATGGGCTGGGAGAAATCCACAGGGCTGCAGTAGACAGAAACGAGACATGACCAGAGGATGATGAGGAAGAACATTCCGCTTCATGTCACTGACAGAGATTCATATTCCTCATTAGAGAAAGAATAACTGTGATTATTAATGGCAAAAGAGTGTTTTCTCTCTCTCTAAACCTCAAACCTACAGCGGTTTATACATTTATCTGGTCATGTTAAAGGTGACCTCGAATAGATTTTAAGAGCTGCTGATTCCTTGGCCATGAGCTGATCTGTATAACAGAGAACACTGCGTGTTAACATTACTCTCAGAAACACAACAACACACACACACAAAATACGAAATATTTCCATTTTCCCTCAAAATGTCATTAGTTTTAAAACAATGTTTCATTTGAAAACTTGTCAAGTGTCAAAACATGAGTAAAACGGCTCAGTGTCAGTTGTCAGCTTTATTACGAACTGCTGATGAATTCTCACTAATGTACGTCAGACATGTCATTGAAATCATACACCGTCTGCTATATCCACCATTACAGCTGGTAAAAATATTTTAACATAAAATACAAATGTCTAACATGAAATATTTATGAAAACTTGCTCAATTCAGGTGAAGAAAACATGACAACGGGAACTCCAAAGAACATTACATGAGAATCTTAGATTGTAAGAAATGATCAAATCTTGGATCAATACACACTTAAAGTCCCCGTGAACTGCAAGTTGCGATCGTTTTTACTTCCGTACGTGGCTTTCGTCTTTCTCTGCGATTTGATTGGATGTATAAAAACAACCATTGTATTTTGAAATTCAACTGGCAGCTGACTGACAGTTGAAGGGGAGGAGTTAACAGATGCTCCACCCAAGCCGTCTAACATACCTCATTTAAGATGGATAATCACTACAGGAAGATTAACTGAAGATTATGAGGGCAAACGAATTTTAAAAAGAGAATGACCCACATTGATAAACTGTTTACAATAAACGCTGCAATATTTCATGATAAAATAGATACTGTCATTTTAAATTTCACTGGGACTTTAAATAAAGGCGTTAGAAACGGTTCTTCACAGTGATGCCATAGAAGACCAATTTTTGGTTCCCAAACAAACCATTTACTAAAAACTTCTTATAAGAACCATTTCTTTCTTCATTTTTATAATCTAAATTTCTTTTTACACTTCAGAAAAACCAAAAATGGTCTTTCTCTGGCACTTTTTTTCTTGAAGAGTGTATTTGTCAGGATAAAGGTGAATGGAGGATTTCATAGAGTTGACGTACACAGTGTTGATCAGAAGGTTCCAGATGCATCCCTCAAATGGCACGTTGGACCTCTGTAGAGCTGATCCCACATCAGATGGAACTCCACCGATGAACAGACGATGAATGTTGACTGGATCATCATTGAGCAACGTCTGCTGCATCACAGGCTCTTCATCCACTTGGACAGAGAAAGACCTACACAAACACATGTCTTCTGTCAGACTAAAAAAAAAGAGAGAGAGAGAGAGAGAGAGACAGAGACAGAGACAGAGAGACAGAGACAGAGACAGAGACAGAGAGAGAGAGAGAGAGAGAGAGAGAGAGAGAGAGAGAGAGAGAGAGAGAGAGAGAGAGAGAGAGAGAGAGCTGGATTTACGCTCTGTGTCTCTGGATGCGCAGTGAATGCTCTCTTCCATCATGCAGTATTCCTCGGTCTGGTTTTCTGATGACTCTGCGAGGATTCTTCATGCCCGTGAAGACCAGCACCTCCAGAGCTCCTTTATTCAGATGCACAGACAGGTAGGGCTGACAGACAGACAGAGTGAATGAAGGTTTGAAGGGACCTGAGGAGATCTCCATGTTCTTGTGTGACGTTTACATGGACTTTTCTCTCCAGAGTGACTTTAAAACGAGAGAGCGTTTAGCATTTTGTCTTAAAAGCAACAATAAGCACAGCAACGTCACCCACAACAACATGGAGAAAAGCCTCATATCTTCAGAAAATGTCAAAAGCTTGTTTTCAACAAACAAGAACCTTTGATAACAGAAATGTCAATGTGCATATATTCAGAATGGCAGCCCAGTAATATATTCACAGGGAGCGGGCCGAGAGCAGTAATCACGCCGACGGCTCTGAGATCACACTTGCCCTCTCTTCACTCCACACTGGAATTGAAGAGAGAGATGCAGGAGCAGACTTTTATCTCCGAGCCGACAGCGTCGTTCAGGCAGCGCGCACGCAGCTCAGGTGACCCTGACCACGCCGTAAATTGAAGAAATGAATGAGGAGCGGCACAGCGAACCCTTGGCCTCACGAAGCCACACTCCCGCAAAATGACACCCACTTAATTTACGAGCGATAATGATTTTTAAAAGGTGGCGGTCCAGGACCCTCTCCCGGGAGGGTTATCGCAAATTGGACGTGATCCATCAAAAAGGCGGATTGTAAATCTATTTTTACAAACGGAGTATCATGGGGAGGTTACCGCGGCGCCTGCTTACTACAGTCCCACCACATAATTGATGTGCTGCCCCTGAGCTGAGCCGAAGAGAAATATGAAGAAGACATTACTGACAAAGATGTAGAAAGTCATATTTTAATTAAAATGATCATTGTGCCGCTGGCCTGTAGTCTAGCCAGTAACAAAAAAGATCAACTTTTGTTTGCAGAAGGGCAGAAGCAATTACAATCTCACCTGTGTAATAAATCTCTTTTATGAGCTATAAGACCCGTGTAACCTCGTGGATTCACTATGATCTTGTACTGAAGGCCACAGCTCCCTGGACTTCTAACATTTACCCATAATCACCTCACTACACACTGAACCATACTGCACAGATTGTATGCCCGTGGCTGTATATTATATTATATGTGGCAACCCAGACATCATGTGTGTGGCATCAATAGGTATTAAATGCATCTGTGTACGGTGCATTAACTGACGTTATGTGTGATGCATTAAATGCATATGTGTGTGGTACATTAACTGCAGCAGTGTTGCATTAACTGCATTTTGTGTGTTGAGCATTAAATGCGGCTGTGAAGGGTGCATTAACCGCATTTGTGTGCGGTGCATTAAATGCGACGGTGCAGGGCGCATTAGCTGTATTTGTGTGTTGTGCATTAAATGCGGCTGTGCATGGTGCATTAACCGCATTTGTGGGTGGTGCATTAAATGTGGCTGTGCGTTAACTGCATGTGTGTGTTGTGCATTAAATGCGGCTGTGCAGTGCCCATTCACTCCATTTGTGTGTGGCGCATTAACTGCAGCTGTGCATAGAGCATTAAAGCCTGGAACTCTGCCATAAATTCTTTGATAAGGTTCGTGAGATTTCTGACTCCCGCCTATAGACGCTTTGACAGGGAGTTGCGTTGCTGTCTATGGGCATGAGTCAGAAAGCTCCCGAACCTCATCAACACTATCTTAATTTGCTTTGTGAAGATGAACGGATGTCCTAGGCTTGTCGAATGACTTGAGGATGCATTGACTGCAGCGGTGTGCGGTGCATGAAATGCTGCAGTGTGTAATGGTTTACCTGCATCTGTGTGTGGTGCAATACTGGATGTGTGTGTGGTGCATTAACTGCATCTGAGATTGGTGCATTGACTGCAGTGGTGTGCGGTGCATTAACTGAATCTGTGTGTGGTGCGATACTGGATATATGTGCGGTGCATTAACTGCATCTGTGTGCAATGCATTATGATGTCATTTTCTGCCAAATGAACACTAGCCCAGAGAACATTCACAGATGCAAGTGTTGCATCACTTACTTATCAATCTTATTTCAACAACAGTCTGCACACTGTATGAACTGAAAAACACAGAACTGCCCACAGTCCATTCACGTACACTGTACTAAAAAAGGTTTTCATTTCCCTGGGAGTTGAATGTATGAAGGTTTAGAAACAGATTTTGTGCTGACGGTCAAAATTCTAGCTATGCTACACTTCCCACTGACAACTTCCCATCTGCATTTGTTTTATATAAAAGCTAGTCATTGAGATTGTGCTCACATATAGGAGGAGTCTGGTGACAGGATCGTTGTGTGTGTGTGTTTGTATTTTGTAGAACAGAATGTTAAAGGATGTCAATGTGTTTAGTGTGTTAAATGACGGTGTGTGTGTAATGTGCACACCTCTCCCGTCTGTCTGCGGGACCTTCGGGGGATGTGGACAGGGGTCAGTATCTGGGTCATGGACGTCACGCCTCCTCTTCCGAACAGAATAGTGCCGTTGTCTTTCTTTGTGCTGAAGGACAGAGTGATTTCTGAGCCCACATCAAACGTCATGGGCTTTAGCTCCATGTAGCCGGGCCGGGGGAAGCTCACAGTGTGAAGATTCTGAAAGAGAGAGATGAATACAATATACCAAACACAAGTGGTGAAGACCACACAAAGAGTTTGCAGAGTAACAACGGTGTACATGTTTTACTGGAGTCTTCATATTGGCCATTGTATTTCTTTGATTGTTTTTAGTCTAAGCGGCGTCTCAGCTCTAAATGATTATGGATGATATCAGCAGGTCTCATTCTATCCTTCTCATCTCTTCTTCGTTGCTTTCAAAAAGACCGAGACGAGATCACGTCAGCTTTTGTTTACCTCATAGAAGAGAGAGTCTCACCTCAATCGAGCATCCTTTCGTCAGTCCTGTGTAATCCGGGCTGCTCAGAAGATTGTATGGAATTCTGGAAACTTCTATGTCTTTCATACAGCCGGAGAATCCCTTCTGAAGCACCTCTGACCTGAAGAGGCACATCAGCAGATAATAGAGTAACATCTCTGTTCATCTGAGAGACACAAACACATCTCGTTCTGAAGCACTGCTGCTTTTCTGACTCGTTGTCATGGGACGCACTGAAGGGTTCATCACTTCTTTAATAGTCACTAGACTTCAGTTCATGATTTACTGACTTTAAACATCCACACCTGTACTTTCCAGCTTTGGGTAAACCTCCAAAATACATCCTCTCATCCTCCCTCAGGTTGAGTCCTGTAGCGCCACCTGGAGACTCCATCACCAAGCGCTCGTCTTCATTTGTCTCAATGTTCACTATGGTGATGGTTGCTAAGGGAAAGAGACGCTGTGATCACAGAAGAGCCGACTGAATGCGTGTTAACAGATGTTTAGTGTTATTTGTGTGTGTGTGTGTGTACCTTCTTTCTTCACGCGGGACATGGTGACGGATTTCCACTTTCCATCATTATGACGTCTGTCGCTGGTGACAGAGCCGGTGCCTGAACCCAGATCATAGCTCACTTTCACCCGCCCGTCATTCACTTGCACGCTCATGAAGTCTTTCTGCTCACAGAGACAAACACAGTCAAACATCTGCATCTTCAGATGATATATGATACACGCCACTAAAACAAGCATGAAGCGTGTTTTAGAAAAACACGGATGGAAAATCTGGTCCGAAGCACAAGCTTTAAGAAAACTCCTTCACAGAAATCACACATCTGAAGTGAAACAAAAAGTTTGAATTAAAGCTTATTGCTTCTATGTGTGTTTATACCATATCCTTGGTGGCAAAGTACATGATGACAGCGTCTGTGGAGAAGGTGCGGAACTTGAACATCACTGTGGAAATGTTGGGATTCCATCTGGTGGGACGACTGACAGCTGCGTATCCCTCACCATCAAACTGAACCGTACCTTCAGTGTCTGCAGGCTGTGGACTACACGCACACACACACGTGTCACACACACACACACACACACACACACACACACACACACACACACGTTTGCGCAGCTATCTTTATGAGGACATACATTGACGCAATGCAATCTCTACCCCGTCACCCTAACCATCAGAACTACATGCCTGACCCTAACCCTGACCCTAATCCTGATTATAACCTAAAGCCTAAAACCAAGTCTTCACCCTCAAACAGCCCTTTAAAGGGGTCTCTGGAAGTGAGGACCGGACAAAATGTCCTCACTTTACTCTCCTTATCCTCACACCGCTGGTCTACAACTCAAACCGGTCCTCACAAATATAGATGTACAAGTACACACACACGCACGCACGCATAAACAGATGTTAAAAGATAAGAGAATGACTTTATTCCTCCTCATGATGTACAACAATTATGTCATCGTCTCTTATCGAACACCATCAGCTAGTGAAATTGTTGTGACATTATGAGGTGTTTGATGGATGTTTGGATTAAGAGTGTGTGTCTGTCCTCACCTGACCACACAACCAGCACAATCTCCATCTCTCTCTCTGTAGTTCCACAGACCGATGGGTTTCCCGTCCAGAGATGTTTCTCCCATACAGCCTGAGAATGTGGTGCTCTTCACAGCATCTGCCTTCTGCAATCATCATCATCATCATCATCATCACACACTTGTGACATCATTTCTATATTAGTGCAGCAGGTCGCTTGGCAACCATAAACCACAGCTATATTATCCACAGCTAAAGTATCAATATATGTTCATAGTAATCAAAGAAATGATTAACTGGTGATTATCAGGTGTGTGCATGTGTGTACAGTGATTTAAGTTCACTACACACATCTGAGAGCCTGAAGCTCTTTCAGTTTAATCACATTACACTGAAAAATCTGAGCTTCAATAAACATGTTCTGTCTTGTTTTCTATTAAAAAATAACATTCTTAAAACAAGACAAATTTCATCGAGAAGCCCAAATGTCCCTAAGATATTGAGATTTGTTTACAGAGGATATATTTCACAGAATTGAATTTATTAGATTTAGTTTTCTTTAGTAAACAATGGGTAAAGAAACATCTTGCTCTGCTCTGTAAAAACAAGTCATAATGTTTCTTACACAAACAAGTTTATAATGTATTTCCTGGAGTGTCAAACCTTCACAGAGTCCAGCATTCCTCCAACAAACAGATAAGCGTTCTGATCCACATCCAGTACAGTGTAACTCTCAGGAGATCTGGAGCTCGTGTGCACGGCCGTCATGCCCGTCCTCGAAGCCTCCAGAGCGTGAACTGAGATCGTGCCGTTCAGACCCAGACTGAAACACAGTACAGGACATTAATACTACACACTTGAGCTTCATCAAAATATCACGATTAATCGCATCCAGAAATAAAGGTTGTGTTTACATAATATTTGTCTGTATTTATATACACATACATGTATACATATTTAGGAAATATTTATTTATATTGACCAATAATTCAAATGATATATAAATGTTTATTCATTTTTATATTGAACATTTTTCTTAAATATATGTATGTGTATAAACACAAAATGAATATGCTCAGTACACAGACTTAGATTACGTAAACACAAAGTTTTATTCTGGATGCCATCAATGGTTTGACAGCCCTACAAAATATAAACAAACTCTACAAACTACCTGACCAAACTCTGTCAGAAATGAGACTATATGAAAGCAATATCACCCTCACTGTCGTGCTGTTGAACTGAAGGCGTCAGTATTCAGCAATCAATCACATATCTCATGTGTGTGTGTGTGTGTGTGTGTGGAGGTTGAGTTACCGTGAGGCTTCGATTCGATGCCAGTTTCCATCATTGATGATGAGATGAGGATATTCAACAAGACCCACCCCAGATCCAACATCCCAGAGAAAATTCACCTTCCCCTTCCTCATCTCCATCGCCAGGAAGTCCACCTGCACATATCGCACGCACACACACACACACACACACACACGGATCAGCATGGCCACTAACAATACTGACAGGTCATGAAATTCATCATGATTTCTATCTTTCTCTTAGCCAAAGGCAACAGCTGTTTATTAAAAACTATGGAACAAAATCAGTATCAGGTGAATTCTGGGTAATTAAAGTGCTGTAACTCCCTCACATGAACATGTTTAAGAGAATGTGAAGTAAGAGAGCGTCATGAAAGGGTTCAACTTCAAAATGAAGTTGAAAAGTTCTGCAGAACACAAATAAAAAGATATTCTGAAAAATGTGGGTAACAGAAACCCTCGCATCGGTTTTGTGTCCACACAATAGAAGTCAATGGGGGCCGAGGGTTTTTGGTTACCCACATTCTTCAAAAGATCTTCTTTTGTGTTCTGCAGAAGAAAGAAAATCCCACAGGTTGAAAAAGACAACAGGGCTGTACAGTAAATGATGACAGAATTTTCATTTTGAAAGTGAACTGTTCCTTTAAGAGATACAGACAGATGGAGAGAGAGAGAGAGTCTGGCCCACTCACGTATTTGGCCGAGCCGAGGTAGAACAGCAGGTTATCAGCAGCGAGGGTCTTGACGTGAAGAATAATGGTGTTGTATCGGCCTTTCTTGATCTCTGGACGATACGTACGGACACAGTCTCCACTGGACGACACCGACACTTTAATCTACGATTGAAAGAATGAAAGAGATTCGGAGAGAGAAAGCAGAGAAGTGTTTGCTGTGTTTGCTGTGTTGGACTCACAGAGTTGGCCTGTTTGCGGGCCTGGTTGATGAGGTCTTTGATCTGCGAGATGTTTTTCTTCAGGGTATCCTGAAGCTCCTGAATCGGCTTGATTTTCTCCAACAACCTGTCGGCCTCGTTCTCCAGATCTTTCACTTTGGAACCGGCTGCGTGAACTAAAAACACAAAGGTCAACACATGCAATTATGAAGAAATGAAACACGCTTTCTAACCACCAGAAAGGCAGAATGAAAGCTTGTTTAATGAAAATCAAGAAACACAAAAGACAAACGGCAGATGGAGTAAAAAGCTGAGAAGAAAGTGACGTGTGTGTTATATATCTGCGGTTGGCAGCGGAGGAAGCGACAGACATGAAGGTGTTATTTCAAAAGACCAAAATGACAGTTTTCATTGGTAATTAGCTAAAGCGCTCATTAAGATAACAAGCTTAGTGAAGCTTTCAAAGACGGCGTTTAATCCTGTTGAGCTTCAAGAAAGACCAGAGAAACCACGGCGCGCTCGCTCAGAATAAAAGCATCATGCTGAAGCCTGCGGGAATATTCCAGTCACAGATGAAAGAAGAAAGTCATGGATACATACTTATTGCTGTTGATGTTCAAAATGAAACAGGGAGGAAAATATGAAAGAATTGTTATAACGGGAACATTTGAATGAAGAAGTGAAAGACTGTTGCTGATCGTACTGTTTCTCTCAGGATCTTTGATGAGGTTGTTGACTTTCTTGACATCATCCTCCAGTTTACTGAAGTTTTTCTTGAAGCCCATCAGATTGAGGTTCATGTCCTTCAGACGGTTCAGGACGTCTAACGCCGTGTCGTTCGCTTCCTTCGCCTTCGCTTTAGTGGCCTGGATCTTCACTGCCAGATCTGAAATTACCCACAAAAACAAAATACACTTCAAACATCATACAAATGTGCCTTTAGCAGAGGATGTCAAATACTTGGACACGTCATATGTGAACACGTCACCCATGAAATAAAGATGTGTGGGTATCACACACACCGTCTGGGATGGTGTTGAGCTTCTCCGTGGTGTCGTTCAGTTGTCTCTGTAAATCTTTCTTCTTTCTGTCGGCTTATTTCAGTCTGAACTGAAGTGCTGCAACATTATCTCCATTTTCTATCAAACAAAGAAAACATCAGAAAGGCCTCCAGCGTCTGGATGGATTTTTTAGTGAAGCGGCAAGTCAGAGATCTTTCTGGTGTTATTTTAACCTTTCACATCATTCTGGAGACCTTTGGCTTCATTCCACAGACGATAACTCTTCTGGACAGAAGCTTTGGCCTGATCTTTCAGAGATCCTCTGGGTCCTGATGCCTGAAGACAGAAGATCACAATCATTATAACACACCTGTCTCTCTCACTGGACACCTGACTCGCCCCGAGAGAGAGACATGATACTGAACAGACAGAAGATCACAATCATTACACTGGACACCTGACTGCCCCGAGTCAACAAGACTTTAGTCAAAAAGACCTCTTTGGTGTACAATACTCCTGTCTGTGTTTACTGAAGACACAGTGAAAATTAGCGCTGAAAGGGCATGGACACCGCTGTTGTTGTGACTGACCGTATTGCTTTTGCCTTTGTAGAAGTTTCCTCTTCAGACACAAACGTTACGGGAGGAGAGGTTTTAAGGAATCACACAACGTGATTTACTGAGGTTTGCGCTCGTCATTGTGCTGGTATTTGCGGCTTTATTTAAAAACGCACGTCTTAAAGCCCGCGCTATCTTGCGCTACTCTTGGTAAACTGCATTGGTCATTATGGAAATGAGATATTGCACTCGTTGTTTTTTATATGTGCCTTGTTAGTAAATCACCTGCAGAAATTTCCCATCTGTGCATTTCTGAAATTGCACTCTTGCGCTATTTTGCTCTGTTTAGTAAACACGTGTGCGTGTCTCACCAGCTGTAAAGCTTCATTGCTGGTCTTCTTGGCCTCTTTGGCCACTTTCTCAGCCTCATCGATGTAGTTCTTGATGTTGGTGTAGGCGTTGAAGGCAGCGGTTGCATTGAAGGACAGATTCTTTGCATCAGCTAGAATACTACAGAAAGCAAACACATGATTCAGGTCAGTACATACACACACACTCTTGCACACGCACGTGCACACACGCACGTGCACACACACACACGCGCACACACACACACAACACACTTGTGCACACGCACGCATGTGCACACACACGCACACACACTCACACATGCACACACGCACGTGCACACACGCACACACACACACACACACACACACAACACACTTGTGCACACGCACACACAAACGCACTCACACACACACACACGCGCGCACACCTATCGAGCAGTGCGGCAGAGTCATTGAGTTGTGCGGCGTGTTCCTCCGCTCTAATCAGAACATCAGGGACGGTGTCGTCCAGACCTCGACTCAACCGCTCCACCTTAAAGTCCAGTTTATCATGCAGGACACCCAACTCTCCGGCCATCTCCTCCAGCTCCTGCACATTTCACAACATTGTTCTCATAACATATCATTCCCAATATTTGTGTTGTGTGTGTGTGGTGTAAACAGACCTCTCTGCCGCGGTTGATGCTGTCTGAGAGAGCGTTTGCTTCATCCAGCATCTTCTCCCCATCCTCCAGAGTTCCTTCGGTTTCTTTTTTCTTCTTGGCGACTGCCGCCTCCTTTCCCTGCTCCAACACATGACACATCATTGACACGGAGCTCACCGACACGAGTTTCTATACTGTGTGTGTTTGTGTGTGTATGTGTGTGTGTGTACCTGCAGGCTGTCCAGGTTTTTCTGGTTGTTAACAGACAGATTTTCAGCTTCTCTGGTTCTACTGTGAGCTTCCTTCAGAAGGTCTTGAGCTTCATCCAGTTTGTGTCTGTGATCGCTCATCTTACTGCTGACCTCCTTCTTCAGGTCCTCTGTGGTTTGGTGTGGATCTCCAAACAAACGCTTCACTTTAGCCAAAAGAGCCTCTGCGGCCCTACAGACAGACAGAGAGAGAGAGAGAGAGAGACTGAACACATCTCACAGCAGCACACACTGAACACTTTTCTGAATAGTTTTAGTGTAGGCAAGTGTGCCAGGTCTCTCACAACGAGTAAAAAAGCTTCTGATTTGCATTTTTAGCAACTATATATTTCATATATACAGGTGCTGGTCATATAATTAGAATATCATCAAAAAGTTGATTTATTTCACTAATTCCATTCAAAAAGTGAAACTTGTATATTATATTCATTCATTACACACAGACTGATATATTTCAAATGTTTATTTCTTTTAATTTGATGATTATAACTGACAACTAATGAAAATCCCAAATTCAGTATCTCAGAAAATTTGAATATTACTTAAGACCAATACAAAGAAAGGATTTTTAGAAATCTTGGCCAACTGAAAAGTATGAACATGAAAAGTATGAGCATGTACAGCACTCAATACTTAGTTGGGGCTCCTTTTGCCTGAATTACTGCAGCAATGCGGCGTGGCATGGAGTCGATCAGTCTGTGGCACTGCTCAGGTGTTATGAGAGCCCAGGTTGCTCTGATAGTGGCCTTCAGCTCTTCTGCATTGTTGGGTCTGGCATATCGCATCTTCCTCTTCACAATACCCCATAGATTTTCTATGGGGTTAAGGTCAGGCGAGTTTGCTGGCCAATTAAGAACAGGGATACCATGGTCCTTAAACCAGGTACTGGTAGCTTTGGCACTGTGTGCAGGTGCCAAGTCCTGTTGGAAAATGAAATCTGCATCTCCATAAAGTTGGTCAGCAGCAGGAAGCAT
>NC_079904.1:24372152-24374569 GCF_024868665.1 Triplophysa rosa
GTCTGACGTGTGACTGACGTGCGTGTCTGATGTGCATGTCGACGTGCGTGCCTGACGTGTGTCTGACGTGTCGACGTGACTGACGTGTGTCTGACGTGTGTCTGACGTGTGTGTCGACGTGTGCCTGACGTGTGTCTGACGTGTGTGTCGACGTGTGTCTGACGTGTGTCTGACGTGTGTGTCTGACGTGCGTGTCTGACGTGTGACTGACGTGCGTGTCTGACGTGCATGTCGACGTGCGAGCCTGAACATTGGTGTCTGATGTGACGAGGGTGTCTGAGTGCATGGTCGACGTGCGTCTGACGTGTGTCTGACGTGTCGATCCGATGACGGTGTTGACAGGGTGACGTGTCCTGACGTGTGCTCTGACGTGTGGTGTCGACGTGTGCCTGACGTGTGTCTGACTGTGTCACGTGTGTCGACGTGTGTCTGACGTGTGCTCTGACGTGCGTCGCTGTGTCTGATGTCGTGCGGTGTGTCTGACGTGTGTTGAGTCTACGTGCTGACGTGGCGTGTCTACATGTGCATGTCGACGGTGCGTGCCTGACGTGTGTCTGACGTGTCGACGTGACTGACGTGTGTCTGACGTGTGTCTGACGTGTGTGTCGACGTGTGCCTGACGTGTGTCTGACGTGTGTGTCGACGTGTGTCTGACGTGTGTCTGACGTGTGTGTCTGACGTGCGTGTCTGACGTGTGACTGACGTGCGTGTCTGACGTGCATGTCGACGTGCGTGCCTGACATGTGTCTGACGTGATACTGATCTCCAGCACAAACTGTGAATGCATCATCAGTCTTTCCCTCCGTCCGCCTCTAGATGTCTCTCTTTATTCTGTCATCTCCGTCTATACTGAAGAATCCATTAGAGAAGTAATTTCATCAGCCTGGAATAATACCATCACCACCCCCCAAACCACAACCTCAGGCAACTTTTAATTAGTTCATTAATATTTTACATAAGCAACACAAACTTTCTCCATTTGAGCTGAGATCCACTCAACCACAAAATACGCCACCAAAACATTTCTTTAAACCTGCAGCCACTCCAAACATCCTCTTTGCTGCTAGTTTATTCTTTTGTGGTTCTCTGTGGTGTTTAAACAGATACGTGTACAGTATATGAACACCATCTTCTTCTAAATCAGAATAAAACTCTTCTGACTGTAAATCACTCCAGCCTGAAAAAAACCTACACCTCCCTTTAATATCCATCCAGGAATGTTCAACAAGCACACACGTGCTGTTCAGATGGCCGTGTACTGTTAGACGTGTCATTTAATAATGAAACTCCTCCCAACATTGAGCCATTGATGAATGGAAAGACATGTGTGGTTGTGTGCTTGAGTTTTACCTTTCTTCCTCCTCAGCTATGCGTTTCTTGCCGGTGATCTGACGTTTGCGTAGTTCTGTCAGCATGGCTTGAATTTCATCATTCATCTCATTGACGCTCTTCTCTGGAGCTCCGTTCCTCAAGCCCAGGGTCGAGTTCAGTTCTCGAGCTTTGTCCCGTAAAGCTGAACAACACACAACAGAAAATCTATTTCTAATGATTTCATAAACACTACAGACAAATATAAATATGACCACTGATTAACAATCATCCAAAAATATTTCATTTTTCATTTCTTTTTCAAATTCTGATTTGTCTGAAACACCCGCTGCTCCGTCTCTCTCATTACTCTGTCATTGGTGTGAACTCCTGTAATGTCACTCGGTGGAGTTAATGCTCTCTCATCACATTAAATTAGACTCGGAGATAAAAAACAATCAGTTAAAACAAGAGCAAAATAAGTCAGAGAGCAACCTGCTCAGCGCACTCTGATTTGAATAAAAATCATTAAATCGAGAAGAAAATGAGCGATAATTATATGCATTTCTGCAACTCTACCATAAACATTTGACTAAACGGAGCAGAGAATATCCCTGCCAACTGACTCGAGCTGGAAATAATTGCCTTGTGAATTTCAAAAGCAACAGAGGTCATCAGTTGATTGATTTGACAGAATCATTTGATTTCTACTCATTTAGCATGTAAGAGAAGATGAGACAGTTTACTGGATCACAGAGCTCACACACAGAATGAATACTGAATCATTTCCACTCTCACTGATGTTTGCTTTACATTTCTCTTGTCAGCTCAACTTTACACTCACCCAACCGACGCCTCCACATCACCCAACCCACACCGCATCACCCAACCCACGCCACATCACCCAATCCATGCCTTTACAACGTCCGCTCCTCGCCTCAATATCACCCATCCCTCACCACCGCATCACCCAACCCTCACCACCGCATCACCCAACCCTCACCACAGCATCACCCAACCCTCACCACCGCATCACCCAACCCTCACCACCGCATCACCCAACCCTCACCACCGCATCACCCAACCCTCACCACCGCATCACCCAACCC
>NC_079904.1:24375634-24390945 GCF_024868665.1 Triplophysa rosa
CCCACCGCATCCCCCATCCCTCCCCACCGCATCACCCAACCCTCACCACCGCATCACCCAACCCTCACCACCGCATCACCCAACCCTCACCACCGCATCACCCAACCCTCACCACCGCATCACCCAACCCTCACCACCACATCACCCAACCCTCACCACCGCATCACCCAACCCTCACCACCGCATCACCCAACCCTCACCACCCCATCACCCAACCCTCACCACCGCATCACCCAACCCTCACCACCGCATCACCCAACCCTCACCACCGCATCACCCAACCCTCACCACCTCATCACCCAACCCTCACCACCGCATCACCCAACCCTCACCACCGCATCACCCAACCCACACCTCCACATCACCCAACCCACGCCACATCACCCAAACAACACCTCCACATGACCCAACCCACGCCTCCGCATCACCCAACCCATGACTTTACAACGCCCGCCCCTTGCCTCCCTATCACCCATCCCACACCTCCACGTCACCCAACCCACGCCACATCACCCAAACAACGCCTCCACATCACACAACCCACGCCTCCACATGACCCAACCCACGCCTTTACAACGCCCACCCCTTGCCTCCCATCCCACACCTCCACATCACCCAACCCACTCCTTCACATCGCCCTCTACACTACCTGACCCTCACCCTCATCTCAACCTCTCCACTCCTAACCCTCTACTCAACCATTCTTCATATCAACATCATTCAGTATTTTTGTGGTCTAGTGTAAACTGGAGATATTAGAGATGAAGGTGTTGTCACCTTCAGCAGTCAGAAGTGTGTTCCTTACGAAGAGCTCCAGGTCTTGTGCAGCTTTACGACTCCTCTCTGCATCAGCTGCTGTTTGCTCACCATCAGCAGAGACTTTGGTTGCCTGCTTGTGTTCAGAAAAACAACCTATAAAAATCATCAAGTGTTTTTAAACAGACCAGAGCTGTGCTGTACATGCACTGTGATAACATTTCACCTTCACTTTTTTATCCCAAAAGCCAAACTGACTTCTGCAGCAGGCAGAGCATAAAAGACAACAATAAACCGTAGACCTTACATCTCTGGGGCCAACATGAATCGAAACATGAAAGAAATAAAAACATTTCCAGTTTCCAGGCAAGAGTATTTTTAAGGTCAATGTTGCATGAATGAAAAAGGACAGAAGACAATAGACGTCTTTCTATTTAACTGCCTCTTGAACTTTTGTTATGTGAAAAGACTTCTCAAGCTTTTCAATCTACATTCATCACGTTTATCAAGGATTTCTATTCAGAAGACGGTGAAAAGTTCCCTTCGAAAATGAGCAGAAACGACGTGGTACTTCAACAACAAACAACTTAATGTTCTGGCCTTCTTTCATGTTCATAAACAAACCAACAAGGTCAGCAGCAGAGAACTCGCACACGTTAAACCAAACCAAACAAAAAGAAGAGAGCAGATTGACAAAGTCTGATTAAAAAACCATGTCTGTATTGTTTGTGTGATATGTTGCGGGAGGGTCAGGAGTGGGAGTGAAGAGTTTGTAGAGTCAGAGTCAGTTGTGTTGTGTGTGTGTGTGTTTTCTCACTCGGTTGAGCAGCTCATTCATTTCGGTCACCAGGCTGTTGAGGTTACTGTCGGCCAGCTGCATCAGTCTCTCCGGCGCCCTCTGTGGTGAAAGCATGTGCTGCACAACATACAAAGAAAGACATACATTCATCATGTACGTATGACTGACTGGTAGAGACGTGTCACCGTGGAAACAAGAGTGACAGCCCATATGGTTTCCAGCCTACATGGTGATATGAGTGAATTCTGAATCATTAGATGAACCATTTCAGAAGAGCAAAACTACACAAATATAGATGCAAGCTGGCAGTAGATGTCTGACATGATTATAACTTAATTATGTTCTGAAAAAATAAATCTGTGCTATTAATTGATGGTGTACATGCAGTGTTTCCTTGTGCACGTCAGCAAAATATGAATGTTTGTTTTATATAGAGAATATGACATTAAAAACAAGTTCAAACTTGTTATAATTGTTTACAGTTACTCAACAGTGAACATGATTTAATATAATAGAGAATTTTGCTCTGAACCGAGGGGTTTATAAACTGTGGGGATAATGTGGGTTGGTTGTCCCAGTGCATTAAAAACACCCTTTATTCCAATGAATAACTAACAATGACACTCGTTATGATATTGAGAATACGGCATGCCGTTGCCTCACAGAAAGTTATAAAACTGATGAATGATCACATTACAGTTTTAAAGGGAATAACATAAACAATGTTGGGTTTTCCATAAGCGTTCAGTCCTGCCATAGAATATCTGAATATTGCAATTAAACTTATTTACAGTATACATGACAAGAGAGAGAAAACACTACGCTCTACTAAAAGGGAACCAATGTGTGTTTATGCTCTATATTTCCTCAGGTAGAATATATACTGTACCTATCTAAGTGGTTCCTGGATTAAAAAAGCTTTGGGAAGTTAGGAACCTCTGCTCTAATGATCCTTTTTATTATGATGTCCACTGATAATCATATTCTTATTAATATTCTGTTTAAAAATGCTTTATTATTAAAAAAACAGGCATTAGCACAAAGTTATTTAACATGTAAACTTTTTTAATTTCTATCAAATCTGAATGTAGATGAGCAAGCCTGGTGTTGTCAGTGTCCATGGATGATACAGATGTGATGTCATACTCACCTTCAGCTCCTCGGTCATGTTCTCAAAGCGATAGAGCACTTTATACGGGAGGGGGAGCGGCAGAGTGAGATTGACACTGCCAATCAAACGCAGCAGCCGTTCCATGTCACCAATCAAGAGTCCTGCGCAGTCGTCATCACACGCTGTAAAACACACATGACATGAGTATGAATTCTGTCTGAGTTGTTTATTGGAGAGATCATAAGAGATGCTACAGCTGAAACACTGCATGCAGCATCACAACATCCCACAGACACACAAACCTCACAGTGGAAATCAATATCATCATCACACAAACATGAAACTGCAGATCATGTGTCATGCATCTAATTTTCTGGACTTTAGCCTGCTTGTTAGCCAGACTGACCGTCGGGTAGAACCAGGGCCGGATTGTCCAATGGGCATTGGGCTCCAAGCAAAGTCACTCTGTACAGTGAGCGACAGGAAGAAACAGCAGATATAATTCACCGTACGACAGGTGACTCCTGAATGAAATGAGTAGCCTATGGCGTTTACAACAATCTGTCACTTGTATCCACTGTTTGGATGAGGCTGTGTGAAAGAACATAGCCAAGATCTCCGCTTTTTATGGTGATTTGTTAGATGTCGCGTTACAAGTCATAACTGACAATAGAAACTGAATATATGTCAATGAGAACGGCTTTATTGTTGTAAATATAATCTATGAAATAGAATAGGCCTACCCTCACGGTTGTCTTAATTCTCAAAAGGTAAGAGTTGCTTTTACATGTACAGTATCTCACAGAAGTGAGTTCACCCCTCACATTTGAGTAAACATTTGATGGGATCTCTCCATGTGACAACACTGAAGAAATGACACTTTGCTACGATGTAAAGTAGTGAGTGCACAGCTTGTGTAACAGTGTAAATGTGCTGTCCCCTCAAAATACCTCCACACACAGCCATTCATGTCTCAACCGCTGGCAACAAAAGTGAGTACACCCCCAAGTGAAAATGTCCAAAATATTTTGTGTGGCCACCATTATTCTCCAGCACTGCCTTAACCCTCTTGGGCATGGACTTCTATCCATACTTCTATGGAATCTATCAATATTCTCCTTCGGTGTGTGCTGCAACCAGATTTTATAATCGGTCAGGATATTAAAACTCCTGTAATCTGAGTTAGGTTTAACAGATGACAGTTGTTTCCTCTCTTTCTCCCGTGCTCCGCCCACTCCCCAACCCTTCTTCTAACAGTGACCACGCCCATTTAAATCTGCAGATCTGTCTGTGCGTGCAGCGCCACAAACAGTCGAACACATCTTATGTTTACATTCACGAGGCATGAGACCATTGATTGGACCACTGCAGCACTGCAGACATGGCAACACTGCTTATGTCTGACTAGCGACTGTTTCTGCGCAAGCATGAGCGACCATGTCTACACTACTTTTAATTCAACTTTTGAATTTCACTTCTGCAGTTTAAAAAATGTTCATATAAATCAATGATTAGACTGAAAATTAACTTGAGTTACTTGAAAAACAAAGTAATTTGAGTTTTGATATGTAAATTTATAAAGTAACTCCATTACATTACTCGTTACTTAAAAAGTCCTCTGATTACATAACGCACGTTACTTTTAACGCGTCACCCCCAACACTGGTCGTAGTACAGGTATATAGGCTTAGGAAGTATAGGCTACTTATAATACTCGTTAATGCCGTTTAACACATTACTTGCTTACATAAGAACGTGAGTCGCGACGTGTTTGTTACAAAAAATAAGTTTAACAAATTGACAAGACACTTGTGTTCAAGGGCCCCTGAATTCTTAATCCGGGCCTGGGTAGAACTCGGATGGGAGTGAGATTCAGGGAGGTGAGTGTGTGTATGTGTGTATGTGTATCCCTATAAATATGTGTGTATGTGTGTGTATGAAGATGTGTGTCTGTGAGTATCCCTATGAAGGTGTGTGTGTGTGTACCCGTGTGTGTGTGTGTTAGTGTAGTGTGTGTTTTAAAGGACAAATGTATTAATGGGCAAGGATGGACAGAACCTCAGGCAACACTGCTGTTAATGAATGTTCTTCACCTCTTTTGTCTTCCAAACGCCACCCCCCCCCATCATCACTTTCTCTCATCCAGTGTCTCTCTATCATCTGAGGAAACACACTCCTCTCTCTGGATTCACTCGTGAGTGAGGTGGGAACTCCAGGGAGAAGAACTTCTCGAGCATGAAATTTAACAGAGAGTGTGAAGCGGCTCCCGGCAGCCCATTATGAGTGTATGACACGCCACCAACCACCAGAGAGAGAGAGAGAGAGAGAGAGAGAGAGAGAGAGAGACACAGAGAGAGAGAGAGAGAGAGAGTGAGAGAGACACAGAGAGAGAGAGAGAGAGAGAGAGAGAGAGAGAGAGAGAGAGAGAGAGAGACAGAGAGAGAGAGAGAGACAGAGCAACAAGTAGAGCATGTGGATTGACTGCAGCTCTCAATTGAACCTCCTGAAGAAACATAACTATTCAGATCCCTAGTGAAGATTCTTCCACACTAACAAGTGAAGCAGAAAATTCATCCACAGCAGACAGAGAGAAAGTCAATGAGTGTCTGCATCTAACACTACAGATAAGTTTCCGCCCGACCCAGTTCTCATTTTCCCTTCCTGCGCCGCGTTGTTTAATAGCAAATGCATTTGTGCTCATTTGTGCGCCCATGGGCGTGTTGGTCTAAAATACTGGTGTGCTCAGGCGCATTGTTGGCGCATTGCTATTTTGAGGAACTGAAAATAGACTGCGCCATAGAGCAACTCAAACCTGGTCTAAAGTCTAAAGTCAATGGCACAATATTTGGTTTAAAAAAAAAAGAGCGCATTAGTAGAAAATGCGCCTCTGGGCGTGTCCACATACAACGCGCTTTCACTTTACTTATTACACAGAGGGAAGCGCAGCAGCACACAAAATGATGTTTTATTAACTAAGTTCGGGAGGAGCACGTGCAGATAACTAACACGGTTGGTTCCTTATTATCAATCTCACCAAACAGATAATCAACCCGGCTGGCTTTCCATGACTAATCACACAATCAGATAACTAACCCAGCTGGTTCCCATAACCAATCTTACCAATTACCCTATCAGACCATGAGCGAACCCTTACAAATAGACAAGCCGCCTTACCTTCACCATCTGTAGTGTTTTCAGCACCCCTCCTCCACCCCGTCTCCTCACCCACAGCTCAGCCCCTTACAGCCCAAGGGGGGAACGACCCGAGTCCGGGCACACACCGGCCTTGGGGCCCTCTCCCCGGACAAGGGGCGAGCGCTCCGAGTTCGGAGGAACTACTGAGCTCGGAGCCCTCTTCCCGGGACAGCACGCCAAATACGCTTCATATCCGTCCCCTATCACCAGTTATTATATGTGAGGCGAACTCGTGAACATGGCAAATATAAAAAATAAATGGACTACAATGTAAAAGATTATTATTGTGTACAAAAGCTGGCTTGTCCTGTAGATGGTCTGCTGGTCAGCAGATGCATTTCCTCTCTAGAGAAGCGTCCAGTCTTTGCTCTTGCAAACTCCGCCGTGTAAATAGTGAATCCGCCATGGTGCGAGCGCAACTGGCTCTTAAAGGGAATGAGAGATGAGACTCTGATTGGTTTACTGCACGTTACGCCCAAAAAACACCCATTAAGAGAATCGGGACAACCCGTTTAGACCATGCGCCCAGGCGGTCCGACCGTTTTCCTGTTGTTAAATTAGCAAAAGTGGATTCGGACACGCCCGGAGTGCACCTGCGCCGTGTGCTTTAAACCATGCGCTTAGATCGTGAAAATAGGGCCCTAAATGTTAAAGGATCAGTTCATGGAAACATGACACTGTATATGACTTCATTTCATTAGTTTAACACAAAAATACAGTTTTAGATTCAAATCCTTTCATTGTATCTTCTTATACAGGACTCAACATGACAATGCTCAGTGTGTTCATTCTGAGATAAACCAGAACATCAACTGTGATCCAACAGAACATCAGTGTCTGAACCAGATCAAACCTGCTGTCGGAGGACACGAGTGACAGCATGAATGTCCAGCTGTGATAGTGTGTTGTGTTTACAGCACCTCCTCAAACTGACCGCACACATGTGTGTTTATATCATATTCCTAAAGAGTTTATTACTTTACACCTGTGCTAACTGACAGCACATCACAGACGCTTCGTACAGATGCTACACTGGAAACAGCACAGATGGCACAGTAAAGCTATTTCCATCGTCATCACATTTTAAAAAACAAAACACCCAGAACATTCAACACAAAACACTCATTTTACTGTAGTGTTCACTATACTGGATGACACTAGAGTGTCCAAACACATTACACGAGCAGCGACACATACATTGAGCCTGATACATCGAGCGCCAGTGCATTTGATCTCATTTAATCTTTATCTTCTATTTCTGCAATGCCACGACTGAAAGCTCCACCCACACTGTGATGTCATTTGATAGAAGTTCTGAGGATCATGGATATTAATTATCAAACATGAATAAGATGGATTGATTATAGAAGTTTACATTCAGATATAACATGAAGAGTCCTTCATAAGAAAAGTCACAAGAGATGCCTCTGCGTGTGGCACTCCTCATAGGCGCTCCTCTCCACTGGTTCAAATCCTACCTCTCCGGCAGATCCTTCAGGGTGTCATGGAGGGGCTCGCTGTGCACTGCTCACCACATGATCACTGGGATCCCTCAGGGATCATTGCTTGGACCACTCTTTTTCTCCATCTACACAACATCCTGACGACACTCAGATTTACATCTCGTTTCACCCAGGCGATACCACTGTAGCAGCTCGCATTACAGCCTGCCTAGAGGACATCTCGGCTTGGATGAAAGAGCATCACCTCCAGCTGAACCCTGCCAAGACGGAACTACTCGTGTTTCCGTCACACCCCACGGTGCAACACGATCTCACCATCCTACTTGGCAATACCACAATCGCTCCTTCCAAAACAGCCAGGAACCTCGGAGTCCTATTTGACGTGAACAGCTGTCCTTCAACGATCACATTGCAAAGACAATGCGTTTGCATGCCGATATGCCTTATTCTACGTGAGAAAGGTCAGACCCTATCTCACTGAGCATGCGGCACTACTCCTTGTCCAGGCCCCGGTAATCTCAAGGTTGGACTACTGCGACGCTCTCCTTGCCGGTCTTCCTGCAAAGACTATCGAGCAACTCCAGCTGGTTCAGAACACAGCAGCACGCCTCGTCTTTCACGTGACGGCCCTTTTCATCTCTCTCCACTGGCTACCGGATGACGCCCGTATCAGATTCAAGTCACTGATGCTTGCCTACAGGACTATCACTGGATCTGCACCGGCATAGTTTCACACCCTCCTACACCCCATCAAGATCCCTGCGTTCAGCAAACCAGTGGTGTCTTGTTTTGCCTTCTCGTAAGGGCAGTAAATCGCTTTCCCACTCATTCTCCTTCACAACTCCTTCCTAGTGGAACACTCTTCCTAACTCGCTCCGGTCAACCACATCTGGATTAAAGCGTCTGCTAAATGTAAATGTGTTTGTGCGTTGTTCAGCTGAAGTGTGAGAGGGAGCTAGAACAGAAAACTCTTCTGATTGGCTGAATAATTTGTGATTTTTGTGTTTGTGTCTCAATCCATCACAACTTCACAATCACTGTTTTAAAGGAGCAGCATGCTGTATGACACACACACGCACGCACACACAAAGCACAGATCTGAACACACATGTTTGATGTTGGACACCTCAAGGAGAAAATACACATAAACATTCACACACAAAAACACTTTTTAAGACATATGTGGTCCAACTCAATCACCCCCCCCCAAAGACCCCAAACACACAGAGTTGTGTGAGTAACAGGTGTCTTCATCACACATCACACTAATAGAGTCTGATCTTTCCCTCAGAAAACCACAACCAGCAATTACACAAACAGTAAACAAATCCCAGCACATCTCATTAAAATGTTGGTTTGTTTTGGCTGCATCTCCTCCTGCTCATTATGGGCCGTTTTTATATTTGTATCAGAGTTTAAAGAAAGTCATGGAATGTTGTTTTTATTACCACTCTGAAAATGCTGGACGGTTTTAACTCACGCTGGAGTCACTTCCGGACATTTCTTAGGTTGATTTAAATCGAAAAGCATTTTTTCGAATGTGTATAGACGTATCTAAATGTTGAGTGATATTTGACGTGAGTGTGTTGGTACGTACACACAATGCCCGCAGGGCCACACACATGCCTCTCCATGCACTGGTCACACTTCAGTCCATCGGCACCAGGACGACACTGGCACCGGCCGGACACAGCGTCACACGGCGAGGGAAATGCACCGTACTCATCACACTTACACTCCTCGCACCGGCCGCCCAGCACGCTCGGGTTACCATGGAAACCAGGAGCGCACCTGCCAGATTAAACGCATCATCAGGCATACAGATCATTAGTGAAGAGCACTCTTTAACCCTCAAATGACAGACATGATCAGATGTCTCACCTCTCGCAGTGTTTTCCCGTGTACCCTTCAGGACAGGCCGTGCAGCGGTACTCACCCAAGCCCTCCGTCTGACAACCGGGACTGAAACTGAGCACAGAGAGGGTTAGAGGATCCTCAGCTTGTACAGGAGATCCGTCATCATGTCTGTGCGTGACATTACTTGTTCTCGGGGTTGAGGAGAGGACATGCGCAGGGTTCACAGTCGTCCGGGGAGCCTCGCACCACACCATAAAAGCCCGGAGCACATCTCTCACACTTCTCTCCTACGGTATTATCCTGACAGTTCTACATCCAACACAAAACCACATCTTTTCAACCAAAACCACAAAGACATGTCTCCAGTGAAGAGCACTGCGCATCTCACAAGGAAAGGGAAGATGGAGAGAGATGTGAAGTGTAATGAGAAGTTGTGGTTTATTGGTCCGTGTCGCTCTAAAACTTTCATTAACTTCCTGTGTACCTCAATTACATAAATTACCCCCATCACACGCTCCTTTACCATTTTCAATTTGCCAAAACCCCTAAAATGCAAATGCTATTGCTATTAGCATGCGTGTGACTGAATGTTCGTGGCAGAGTTGAATCTTCAAGCAGAAAGCCGTTGAGAATGAGATGTTCACATGTCTATACTGCATTCCCTTCATCTATCACAAACGCATTTCACTATCAAACATCGGGTGGGTGTGAATTCATTGCTATGAATTTCAGCTGAAATAACTTCAGAGCTCAGATGGCAGAACGTTCTCATTGAATGTTAAAGTACATATCTACATTTAGAAGCAAGTCAGATAAACAAAGGCCAGCTTACAGTGTAAGTGTGTGGGCAGATGACATTCACCACGCTTTAACCAGCCTGATCAAAATAAACAACAGGACATTTAAATACCATTATAAACCATCAGCTTTTCCCATTCAAACCATTACAATATTCCTTTTTGTAGTGTGTTTTGGGGCATTATTCCAATAAGATTTAACATCCCACCAGTAGAAATCAGTAAAGACAATTATAGTTTCCATTAAAACCAATACAATTCCCATTATAACCATTACATTGTCCATTGTGTTTTGGGAGGGGGACAGTAACCTCAGTTTAAACATAATACAAGTAAAACTGTGGTGATGCAAATGATAATCAGCCTACCAAAAAGGCAAAGTTACACAATAATAAAACTATGGTTCATTTTAATAAAGAGGTGAAAATGCAGGCTGGCCGTGAGCAGAAAGTCCAGTAAAAGAAGGTGTTTTAGCAGTAAGAGAATGAGCGGCGGTGTACCTGACACACGGATGTTTCAGGATCACATGAGTCACTGTGGTCATGGCATTGACACCGAACACAGCTGCCAAAGCCCGCCCTGGACGCCACACCGCCCGCCTGAACCGACAGTCTGTAGAACCCGGCCGCACATTCCTGCACACACACACACACGCGCGTGTTCATATGGGAAATAATAGTCCTCTGTTGAAACCATAGCAACACCACGTCTCTTCCTTCGAAATTAATCGCGTCAATTTAGTGCACCATCTGTTGAGGGTGAACCTGCTAAACGGCTGTTTAAAAATACTTTATAGAGCACAGTGTGTGACGTCTGTATACAGCCATCTGCCTGAACGTGAACGCTCACTGATCTCTAATACACTTCACTTTGTCAGACTATCGGCTGTGGGTGGACGCACACACACACACAACTATAACTACTGTATAAGACACTTGCTGAGCATCCATCCAAAACAGCAACTTCAGCTAAAACACGTGACCTCCATGACCGCTGGGACAGAACAAAACCATCAAAATACAGAGAATCTTTCAAACAATACACGATGGGGTTTTATAACAAGTATTTACTTTTAAACACATGCAATGATCTTGAAATACATGTGAGAATGTTTGTTGTTTTTACCTCACACGAGAGGCCGGCGTATCCCAGAGGACAGTCACATTTCTCAATCTGATGAGCCATTTCAGTGTCCTGTGATGATGTGCCCACCTCAGCCACCTCCACCGAGACCTCTGAGACTCTGCACACACACACGCCAACGTAATATGCTCTCGTTAACTCTTCTGAAATGACAACATATACTTTTGCACAAGAGCGTGAATGAAAACGAAGACGAACACTAGTGATTTCAAAAGGTTCGCGAACTACAGTCAGTTTAAAGAGCTGTGTGTGTTAAGGGCGTAAATCAAATCGACAAATCAAAATGCAGGATCGTCGCTTACCCACCGGTCTCACATTTTTTAATTCATAAAATGTGAATTTCACATAGGCATTTGACAGATGCTTTTATCCACAGCGACTTATAGTGTCATGGTTGTGTAGATGACCCTGTTGAATTAACCAGCATATGCTGGGTTAAGTCTGTTTTGATGCTGGTTGGACCAGCTTAACCCAGCATCAAAACATCCCAAAGCAGCATATGCTGGTTAATTCAACAGGGGAGTCATCAGTATGTCTGAACCCATTCTTCTACAGGAGAACTAATGGAGTTTCTTCTTTAAAAGCCACCTCTCAGTCGTGTGTTACCCTGACACTGCTGACATCTACATCAGCTGTACCGGTGATAGCGTGTGTTTGTGTTCATCTAACGCATCTTTACACAGTCAAGTAAAGATACAAAACAGCATAAAAACGTATGAAATGATGTTCATTCAGTTCCGTGTTGTTATCATGAGTTTCAGTGCGATTCATTGAGTTTCTAACTAGATTGCTCTTAAGTACATCTGAGCACTTTATACTTCAGACATTCAATTGACAGATGACAGTTGTTTTCCTTTCTTATTGTACACGCACATCTCGGTCATCTTTGATTTCCTCAACTCATTCTTCAACTAATTAGTCAAACTAAAATTCATGAAGTAAAAACTATACTAAACTCACAGGTGAAAATCAACTAAAACTTAACAGAGACACAATGAGGTCTGACAGAGATTCACATCTAAAATAAGACATAGAAAAACACATTTAATTGAGGAATTTGATTTTGTTTGAGGATGTCAGGGATGTTTAAATAAAGTTTGAAGAGAGAGGGGTGGGGGTGGGGGGCGTGTCTGTGTTCTGTCACCTGCTGTGTCTCATGACGCTGCCGTGTGAAGCTTTGATCAGAATATAATCCACATGAAAGAGCACATCCATGAAGTCCTGACGGGACATCGCTCCTCCGTCCTTGTGGTTCCACTCGTGCTGAAAAACATTCATGTCATACACGTTAACCCCTCTAACGCTGCTGTGGGCGGGGCACCGACTCTCCCATCTGATTGGCTCACCTCTGTGATGTCAATCTCATGACGGGTCAGCTGACCAATCTGAAGCGGCGGCATGTTGCGAACCATGACCTTGTCCCTGTTAGGACCGCCCTTGATGACGACCTGCGGCTCGTAGGAGGTGCGGCCCGTCTCGTCACGCGCCTCATAATAGATGGCGTACTTTAATGTCCCACCGTAGGCTGTAATCTGAGAGAATCATGAATACATCAGACCAGCAGCATCTTTCCTCTAAGGATGTTCAGACATCTTCATGGGGTGACTGGATAAACATTTCAACCTAAAACACGATCAGATGAACTGAGCAGAGGATTGATCTAACCATGGATCCTCTGAACTGTTTGGGCAGTTTCCAGTAGTAGGGTTCACTCAGATGCTGCTGGATGACATCAGCATTAGCGACGATGTCAGGATGCTGAAAGGTCACGCCCGCTGTGATCTCCTGTCCGCTGGATCTGTCCACCAGAGGCAGAACCGTCTGCTCGGGCATCAGACTCAGCTGTACAACAACACGACATCACTCATGAGTCCATGAACGTCAGATTCATCAAAAATAAACAAATCAGCTAGAAGAGTTTTACACGTGAGCATTAATGGGGCCTTGGGGCAAAAATGCCGCAAAGATGAACAAGATTCTGGGTTAAAAGGGCAAAAATGGCCCCTGCTTAATAGAACTAAATGAAATATGAAAATGAATAAAGTTCATCCGTTACAGCGTTCAGATCTGATCACGCATCGGAGATTTCTTTTCCATGTTTTGATGGGAGCGTTGAGTATTACCAAAGATGTTAATATATTATCAAGATGCGTCACTGCCATTGAAATGAATGGGGAGGACCGCAACCCTAGCGAAGCTTTGCGCATGCGTAGTATCTAAAGCAGTGGTCACCAACCCTGCTCCTGGAGATCGACCGTCCTGAAGATTTCAGCTCCAACCCCAATCAAACACACCTTAACTATCTAATCAAGGTGTTCAGGTTTGCTTAATAATGACAGACAGGTGTGCTGAAGCAGGGTTGGAGCTGCAGTCTGCAGGACGGTCGATCTCCAGGAACAGGGTTGGTGACCACTGTGCTAAAGCAACAAAGCCCAATTTGATGACAAACATTATGGTACAGTTTACGTCATTTTTATATGTTGTTTTTAAATATGTCGTTTAATTGGGATTTTAGCTTCCGATTGTAGAAATATCAGTATTCCCCATTCACATCTTGTTTAAATGACGTAATAATAAGTGGCACGACTTCACTAAACGGACTTTGGTATTACAACCAACCAGAGACTGCGCTTGCACGTCATTGACCAATCAGAAGTTTAGATGTTAACGTTAATACAATTATGGCACATTTTAGCAGAATGAAACAGTCTTTATAATAAGCCATCACAGATGCAACCTCTGCACTTTAAAGGTGGCTTTTGTTGATAATATTTTACTGTCTATAGTACATTAACGTTTAAATAAGGTCATTATAAAAATTGCCCTTATGAAGATAAAAAAAATGGAAATCAATTCCAAATTTTGTCCCTTAATGGAAAGTCAATTTCTGACCCTGGTGAGCACTTTGTGTGTTTGTAAGTGAGTGTAGAATTTGAAATGTCAGAACGTTGTGTGTAACGTAGAGGAGTGTGTTTGTGTAAAGCAGCGTGTCTTCAGATTTGTGTTGATCTGAAGATGAGTTAAAGGACTGAAGCGTTTCACTGAATCTGCCTCGAGTAGCACTTTCAGGGTCTGAGCAATAAAAAAAACACATTTTATCAGGTCAACGTTGATTTACTTTTAAGACCCATTTAAGAACTTTATCTAGTGACTGATGTTTTACTGCCCCTACAGAATTATTTCAGTTTTATGATTCACCTGTGAATGTTTTCTCCACACAGAAGTGTTTGTTGTGTTTCCCGGTTCTTCTTCTTTATGTATATTGAGAAGCGCGTGTGAGGGACCCCACAGGTCATCTAAACGACTCTCAACGTCAACACGCAATCTCACGACTCACTGACTCAGACAAAATCTCTCCTTCCTCATAAATGAGCTAAAGGATTCTCAACTTCTCTCCGACAGCAAACAAACTTAAATTAACTTTTGCACTGCAACCCTCATTTCATTTGTTTGTCGATTTCGGATCATTGGAAAAAGTGTCCTTCAACCACATTCCACTGCACGTCTCCATGGACACGCTGAGGATTATGGGAGTTTGTGAATCTGGAGGAAACCCTTATTAAAAACAAACACAAGGGTCTCTCTCTCTCTCTTGTCCGCTGTGCTGTTTGTGAGTCTGCTTGAGAGAGAGAGCGAGTGACAGCCTGGAAGCTGTTGAAATGTATTAATATTTACTGTTTCCCGGGTAACGGAGCATCTCAGCCCACCTGAAGAGAGGATGATTAAGAAGAGCATCTAAACACACATCCAGAGTCACCTGTGGACTGATCTCATCTTCTCTATTAACACATCACATCCTCAAAAACACTGACATTCACTGTGTCTGTGAGGTGTGTGCGTGAGTGTGTGTGTCTGTGAGGCGTGAGTGTGTGTGTATGTGCGTGTGTGTCTGTGAGGTGTGTGCTGTGCGTGTGTAAGTGTGTTTGTGTCTGTGAGGTGTGAGTGTGTGTGTATGTGCGTGTGTGTCTGTGAGGTGTGTGCTGTGCGTGTGTAAGTGTGTGTGTGTTCACGCACACACCTCACAGACACACACACACTTACACACACACTCAGCACACACCTCACACACACACACCTCACACACGACACACACGCACTTCACACACACACACACACCTCACACACACACACATACACATCACGCACACTCCTCACAACACACACACACTTACACACACACCTCACAGACA